>NW_018108184.1:946683-951168 GCF_000183805.2 Loa loa | reverse complement strand
AAGGGAAATAACAAACCGCAAATAAGGAAGGACATTAAAAAAAGATGATAAGCAAAAGAGAAATATCTCGAGTGATTAAATCAAAATGACGCGTCAATATGATTGGTTTTACTTTCGAAATTATTGTAAACTTTTAAGCGTAATAACTATTCCCTTCCAATCTTCGTCCTTGGAAGATTTATGGTATAAATATGTGGGAAGTTGTTGGATAAATCTCTAAGGTATATTTACCTGTCTACTCATTAACCTCAATAAGAGGAAAAAGAAGGATGAAAGAAAGAAAAGTTTCTTAGATGATTCACTAAATTAAGAGCAATAATTATATGCTTGAGATAAAACAAAGATATAATCAACCATTAGTGATTAAAATGATTATTATGCAAAATAGCTTATCATATAACTCAGCTACGATACTGACCATTTGCTATCTGTCATTGTCCAATTCCATCTACATATCCGATTTGACCCACAATGTTCAATTATGCATCAATTGTGGTAAAATGATTACTTTTCATTATTGTTCATCGATAGTTATTTTAATTTATTATTTACTTAGGCAACAAATAATAAAAAGCACAATTCATTACTATTGTTTGGAAATAATTTTAGTTTTCTAATTAACGAATTGCCAGAATTTAATGAATAACTTTACAATTTATGCAATAAAACGAAAAAAAAAAAACAATGTTGTAAACGAATGAATTCAAAAAGATATCTGTTATCTATAACTGTCATATTGAAGTGTTATTCTATCCAATCAATGAACAGTCTACTTAGGTTACAATAAGATATAATACTTATCATCGAAATCATAAAATAAGCATCAAATTAATTAGGGTAGATTAAGGTAAGTAGAAATGATGTTAGATCCCTAATAACCGCAACATTAATTTGTTAAAGGTAGCGTGTTGAGTACGTGCGGGTGTATGTTTATATACATATATATATGTATATATATATATATATATATATATATATATATATATATATATATATATGGATGTATGTCTGCGTATGTGTATGTATGCGTGAATAATTTATTAGTAAGATAAAAAGCAAGAAGGAAAGGAAAGGTGGATTTGGATTTACATCAACATGTTTGTTGGGTAGGCCTTTGTGTGTGTGTGCGTGTATGTGTGTATGTGTGTGCGTGTATGTGTGTGTGTGTGTATGTGTGTGTATGAATGTGTGCGTGCGTGTGTGTGTATGTGTGTGTGTGTGTGTTTGTATGTGTGTATGTGGTAATGTTTGACACCATCGAGGGGAGAAATGGTGTAGTCAAGAATTAGCCATAGTGAGAGATTGTGAATAACTAAGAAGAGGAATGAGAAGAAGCAGCTAAGTAACAGTTGTTTATAAAACTTTGAAGAGCACAGGAAGTAGTAGTAGTAGTAGTAGTAGTAGTAGTAGCGGTTAGCGGGTAGCGGGCAGCGAGTGGCGGTTAGCGGTAAGCAATGGTGACAACAAAAGGGATACCTGGAAAAAGGATGGAAGAGGGAAAAGTGGCTATGATGGCGGAATGGTGACATTTACAGAGAGATGACACCAGCGCACATAATAAACATGTTTTCATGATTAATCAGCCAATAATAATAGCATCGATAATGTGAACAACTACAAGTATCAATCTGGTCCAGCCATCGTCATCAACGCAACACAACCGTCAGTAACATTCATTCCTTAACATGTAAAGCTTTCCAGTTATTATCGATGTTTCTTGTCGTTGCTGATAATGACGACGATGATAATGATGATGTTGTTGTCAATATTATTTTGTTGTATGTTGTTATAATTGTTACTGCTTCTATTGTTATTACTGTTGCTGACCACGATGATGATTAAATGAAGGTAGCAATAATATGAGAATGATCATTAACGAGTATTTTATAATATTTGTAATATGCTTTCTTTTGTGTTTCTAATCCTTTTACTTAATTACTTAATCATTTACTTACTTATTTAGTATGTAAATGAATAACTGGATGAAAATAAACAAATAATAGAAAGGAATCATTTAGAAAAGGAAGAACTTTGGTGACAATTCGTAACAAAATGACTGATTTAATGATTGTCAAACAATTTCTTCAACTGATCTCTCATTCTTTACTGTATACAAAATAAATTGATGTATCATGCGGTATCGAGGAAGATAGTCAACTGCGCATTCTCTTGGCGAAAATGAATGTCAAATATTACATGAATGCGCCTTTCAATCAACTCAACGAATAACGGAAAGAATAAAAGCAAAAATTTGAAAATATTTAAAACTTTCGAAGAATATTTTGAAAAAAGAAAAAAAGAGAAAGAAGAAAAGGAATAAACAAATGGATATTTAACTAAGCAATGCATCAATACAATAAATAACTGAAACATCAGATCAAACCTGAATTGTTTTATTTAATCAAACTGATAACATAAAGGATAAATCAGTTCTTTGATTGATTTATTGACTTAAAATTAAATGTTCTTTGGGAAAATCAGTAAATAAAATTTAAATTTCAAACAAACATAGTGCAAGTCTTTTCCTTACCTTTAACATATGTTTTAACATTCCAAAAAATTTCAACCATTTATTTAACCATTCACTTTTATTCATCAAATCAGTCAATCATTTAACGAATCATTGTATCTGTAAATGTATGAAATGATAGGTTGGTAAGAGCACAATCAACCGGTATAACAGGTAAGATAATCAGGACTGAAATGATGATTTTTCTACTTCAAACTGTACGGATCGTTTCCATTCATTTCCTTTCCTTTCTCTTCATCCTCTTCTCTCTCTCTCTCTCTCTCCTTCTACCTACTTTAATTTCAATCAATTTCACTTCTCTTTACTCTTTCCTTTCAAACTATCTTCAACATCATGTAGTGAATCACAGTTCTTATCCAGAGAAAAAAAAGAAAAATTTTTCTTTTCACCTCTTAATTTAATATTTGCATTTACACTTTGATTTCCTCATTACCTGTCTTTTTCCTTTCACTTTTTCTAACCCAATCAGTTGACACATTTTACCTTTCTTCTCTTCTCTTTTTCAACTTTCTCACTTCGCTTGAACTACCTGTCAATCTCTTGCTATGTTTGTATAAATTATACATAATAATTGTTCTATTTTACATACATTTTCATTTTAGGTAAATTTTTAAATTAAAAATAAATTTGATAATTCCTTCTAATGTTAATTTCATTTATTTATCCTTTCTTGTCATCTTGAAATATCATTTTTAACTTTACATTGTGCTTTAATCATTATTTTCTGGATTTTTTTTTGGAAAAATAATGCCCAAAACGACGTTTTTCGTTTTCGACAACTGATGAAAAGAAATATTTCTCACTGTGAAAGAAATAAATTTGCAAATTACAAAAATTTTTTGTGAAAATTTTTATTTTTGATTCATTAAAAATTACATTTCATTATTTACTTAATGAAAGGTAAAAATGAAAAATATCTTGGAAAAGTTCAAAATGAAATTTAACTAAGTTAATTCATTTTGAAGCTATTTTTTAAAAAAAAGAAAGGTCATAGGACACTCAAACTGCTTCGCTTCCTTACTTTTTTCTTTCTTTCTTTCTTTCCTATCCCAATTTTTAGCTCTCTTATTTCCACATTACCTTTTTGTACTTTTCTTTTTCTTTTTTTTGGCCGATACAGCCTGGAACAATCACATTTCACATTCATTCACATTGTTGACATTTGCAAAAAAAGGAAGAAACCCTGCGGTTCATCGCAGCAGTCCTTTTAAATCCCTTGAAATTTTCAAAATTAATTTGAAATGTGAAAAGAGTTTTTCTTAAGATAAATAATAAATCGATAAGTTCTCGTTATCACTAATTTTATCAGCTAATCAACATATTGTCTTTTTGACATACATTATTGGGATGAAGTAAAAAATGTATGAATTAATGAAAAGTAAATCAAAATTTGGGTAAAAAATTGCAAAATTCAATTAAAGATTAAATTTTGTGATGAAGAATATGTAATCTTTCGTTGATTCGTTTATTTGTTTGTTAATTAATGGATTTTAATTTTCAAAATTTTTTAGTTAAAAATATTTAAGAAGAGACAATTAAACGAAAAACATAATGAAAAAATGAAATTTGAAGATGGAAAAGGAAATGAAATTAATTGGTAAAAAGTGTTCGTAAAAATGAATTTTTTTTTTTCCTTCATCATTCTTTTTCATTCATTTCCACATTATATGCAATTATTTGATTTGTTTAATGTGAAAAAAAGGAAGAAATTACTTCGAAAGAAATTTTTTCAATATTTTAAATGATAAAATTACTTGAAAAATGGATAGAAATGGAATGAGAAAAGATGATGAAATTGTTGCTATAGATAAGATTGAATATTCCGCTTATCCTCAAGCGTTAGTGTCATTCATTAATTATTCAATCGAGAAGTTTATCCAAAATCAATGTTATTCATTCGGATTAAATTTTTAAATATATTTATGGGTTTTTGTTGAATGTATTTTTATTAAGAC
>NW_018108184.1:943648-946439 GCF_000183805.2 Loa loa | reverse complement strand
ATATATATATATATATATATATATATATATATATATATATATATATATATATATATATATATATATATGAGTAGAAATCAATGCATAGTACGAATTGTGTATTGCTTAATTAATTCATTGCTATTGCTTAACTAATTCATTCAAATACATAAATATTTCATTTCCAGTATTTCACTTTGTTTTAAAATTGTTTGTTAATTTCATTTCATCATATTTCACATATCATATTTATATCATTTTTGTATTCAATGATCACATTGATATGCTTTTTTTCTTTTTAAGAAACAAAAGCAATTTGATACTTTAACTAAACAGTAACGACCAATTTAGGATACGACTGAACATCGAACTCTCTTTTTGTTACATTGATTTATCTAGTGATAAGTAATGAAAAATCATTCTATCATATCTATTTATTATAGTTATCACCTCTTCCAATATGTAATTAATTAATAAGACTAATTGACAGTACATTGGATGTAGTTGATTGATCTCTCGTTTGGAAATTAATTAAAATTATTTAAATATATACGTATGTACACTTATTATAGACAGAAGAAATGAGCATGGATTAAACTTCAATGCATTTTTTAATCTTCCGTGAGAATTTGCAATTCTTAAACTGTTGGCTTTGTATTAAAAAAAAAAAAAAGTGGGAACAAATTGCAATCATTAAGTAGCACACTGATAAGATTAATTACTTAACAGAAGACAAGTAAACGAATTTGATTAACTTTTTCTATTTCTAATGATCGATTTGATTATATTTCAATCTAACGAAACAAAACGTCTCTTACCCCTTCCCTGAAATATGTTATATGTTTATAATCGTTTGCTTAACGAATTATCCATACTTCGATGACATTGTTAATCAGTTTGTTAAGTGTACTCTATCGAAATGCGCCAAGTTTCCACTTCAAAAACAATTTAATCTTTACATTCAGCTTAATGATATTGCAAGGAGGTGAAGCCAAATATCGCATGATGATAATATAAACAAACATAGATGCACTAGGCTTCTTAAAGGTTCTAGAAAATGCTAATCCAAAATTTTAGGAAGCATTAGAAGCTTGGATATGCTTTAGGGCATATGTATGCATTCTCTACTAATTGTTCCTAAAATAATTTTAGAAAAAAATTGAAAATATTCGAAATTTTATTTATGGCAAAAATGTAACAAAGATATGGTACATAATTTACTCCAATTATTGATTTAAATGTGAATTCGAGAACATTTGAATCGCTAACGATGTAGAGTTAAAGATTTCAGAACTTGAACACCGTAATCCCTTGAAGAAAATTTGCTGATAAACTTGAAATTTAATTATGCTACTTGGATTCCAATTACCCTTTCGTATTTTTTATCACTTCCCTTAATTGATCAATGATTACTGGATTTCATTGTGATTCACATTATATGGGTAACTTTATTAATGGTTGATAATATGAATTTTTAATCTGTTTTGCTTGAGGATTATTAATTTACTTACTTGTTTATTGGAATTAATTAGCTGACTTCCTCGTCCTCTCTCTCCCTCTCTCCCTCTCTCTTTCAGTTTTCTTATTTCACTGATTGTATTCATTGAAAAACAAATTAGTATGGATTAGTTAGAGGGCAGCAAGTTCAGACTTAGTTAGATTTAAATCCAATTAATTTGATATTATTTCAAAGGAATCTTTTCACATACAGAGACAAACCTCTTAGACTATTGACTTGTGTTTGCTTAAAATTTTATGAAATCTTTGCAAAAACATATTTAACAATTGCGCTTTACGATATTCGATAGTTGAAGGCTTTTCTTTCGATATTTACCTCTTTTCTTCACTTTAAAAACTGATAAATTTAAAAAATTTTGCTCCAAGCAGCTGCGATTTTTTTTTTCTTTAAATGACTGACAAGAGAAAAGAAAAAGAAAGAATTTCCCTCATTTGTATGATATATTCATGTTAATATTGTTTTGGTTGGCTTATTATCAACAAAAACTTCTAAAAGTAATAAACAAAAAACAAAAAAAAAGAAAAAAAGAAAAAAACGCAAAGTATTTCTTTACACATTGCAAGTTATGAAAATTTTCGAATTTAATTCGTAAAATAACGAATAGAAAGATTTTACAACAAATAAAAAAGAAAAAAAGGAATAAGCCAAAAGGATAATGTTGTTAAAAGCGGCAGCAAAACATTGTAAATTACTTGGCTAACACTTGGCCACGTTATTGCAAAACATTGTGAATAACTTGCCTAACACTTGGCTATTGTTCAACATATACACATGCATCACTATTATTTTACTACTACCGGAAGATAAGCTCGACCAAGATAACTATCGGACAAAAAATAAAAAAGCAGCAAACGAGAAAACGGAGAAAAAAAAAAAGCTTTTTCTAAATGAAAAACTAGTTATGGAGTTTCTTAAAAAGTGAAACTATTTAGAAATAAGAAAATATTTCAAATTTTAGAAATGAAAGATTTGAAATGAAATGTTTTGACAAGAAGAAAATTGAAAATGATAGAAAAATTTAAAAAATTACTGACAAAAAAAATTTCATTTCAAATAGAAGCGGAAAAATAGTTAAGTGTGTCAAAGAACAATGATCAGCAAAATTTGCCCAAAGTCTCTCCTTCCTCCTGGAAGTTTTATTTTTTTTTCTCCAACGTTTCCATATAATAGTAATAGTGAAATGCAATAATAAGAAAGCAGTTACTAAAAGTTACAGCATTTTTCATTATTTGTTATCATTATTATTATTATTATTATTATTATTATTATTATTATTATTATTATTATTATTAT
>NW_018108184.1:939477-942397 GCF_000183805.2 Loa loa | reverse complement strand
TATATATATATATATATGTATATAATATATAACAGATAATAGAAATAAAATCGAAATATATTCAAGTAAATTATACTAGAATATTATAAAAGGAGAGAGAGAGAAAGAGAGAGAGAGAGGGAGAGAGAGGGAGAGGGAAGGAGGTAGAGGTAGAGAGAGAGAAAGAGAGAGAGGAAGGGATGAGAAGAAGTGAAAATGTAATTACCGGAAGTGTTTTCACAAAATGTTTTAAATATGGGTATTAGAGAGCAGACAACATAAGCTTGAAATATTCAAACTTTTTCATTCAACAACAAAAACTGTGAAAGAGAATAAAAAAAGGAAGACATTTAAAAATGATAAGAAATGGAGGATTGCATTGAAATCATTTTCTCTATTCTTTCTTGATAATATGCAAACAATTTATGCCAAAAATTGTTCTTATCATTGTAAGTATATTCAGAAATGTTTCGAAATACAGATATTTGTAATTTAAATTAATTCTTTTCAGTTATTAATTACTTACCACTAGTTTTTGATACTTATATAATGGTATTATCAATCATCCTAAGTAATGTTTTATTTATTTATTCATTTATTTACTTGTTTACTTAACTTTTTATTTATTTTCCTCTTGCGATTTCATTTGGTAAGCAGAAAAGGTCACTCTTTTTAATAATATTTCTATTTGTATCTTTTTTCTCTCTTCTTCCTTTTTTTTTTACATTCTTTTTCAACTTTTTATAATCTTTCGATAAAATCAGAAAAAAGTAAAACTTTCTTACCTTTCAAACTTGGAACGCTTACTTTATTCAATCAATATTTACTTATCAAATACATTGTGTAGAAAATAACTAAATTTATGAAATAACAATAAAATATGAAAAAGAGAGAGGAAGAGAGAGAAAGAGAGACAGAGAGAGTATAAGTGAGTGAGATGGCAAAATGAAGAAAGAGAATGGTGGGAAGAAAAAAACGGGTAAAAATACCGGATTCATATTCCGTGCCTAATGAACAACAATCCATGCACTTAATGAATTGTTCATTTTTGAAATTCATCATTTTTTCATTTGCTCTCTTTTATTGTATTCCGTCAATTTTTCCCAGTAACAAAAATGAACGAGAATAAATCATTGTTGAGGCGCTAATGTTCGAGAATGAATTGTGGTAGACTAGGAACTGGTTCCTTCTCTCTTTCATCAACAAAAAAAGAAGCATCAAAATTTCATCAAATTTACCAATTATCAATGCTGCCTGCATTTACTAACATGAAATTATTATTACAAACTAAAATTGTAAATATCACAGTTTATTCCGAAAAAAGAAAAAAAAGTTAAGTGTAAAAAAAGACGAAAAAAACATTTTTACTCATTAATTAAAATTTTTATAAGAAGAATCAATTAATATGGTGATCATTAGCATATATGCTTAAATGAACGTTTTTGTAAATAATAATTTTCATGATTGTTTCAATAAATTGCTAGGCGATACGAAAAGATTTCAGGATAAGTTTATGGATATAAAATAAATATTTTACAAAATTGAACAATTTAAACATCTGAATAAATGTGAATAAAAAGGTGGAAAAAAAATTAGTTTTTTCCTAATAATCGTTAAATTTCAACATGGTTTGTTATAATATCCAAAATGTCAAAGGTTAATTCTTATATTTAGTTCTATTGAAAAAAATTGTGTTAAGTAGCATTAGCTGATAAAATAAAATGAAACCTTAAAGTTATAAATGATTTATTGAACAAATCTTAATAAAAAGGTGAAAAAGAAAATGAATTGTGATAAGAATAACCAACAAATAACAGATTATAAAATTAAATGAAAGGCTAAAAAAACTAAATGGGAGGTCAAAAAAACTGATTTAATGGTGAAATGAGAAAGGAAATTAGAAATGGCTGAATACTATATGAGGTGGTATATTTGAGGTCAAATTTTAAGCATAATTTTAGTTTTGCAAGATGAGATTTTAAAAGTAAAATACTATCATAAAATAACTGGAAGACATAAAAGAATTCTGTTATCATTCACAGAAGTGATAATATCACGATAGCATAGTTTTTCATTGATACATTTACATATACAATTTTTTATTTCGTTTCTTTTAAAAAAGACTGATAAAACAATTTAACAAACATTGAAAAAAAAAGTGAAATGTTTGTTTTAAGTTAAAAGTTATTGAAGAAAAGTTAAAGTTGATCAAATAGATAACATGTGTTGCTAGCTATTTTATTTTCGCATTTCATTCCGTTTTTTTCCTTCCTTACCCTCTTTTTTTAAATCTTCAAGCTGAAAAGCATCTCAGTCACATTAACGTCATCAATATCATCAATATCGTTTGTTATTATCACTACTATTTGATCAACATTTATCACTGTTATTGATATCATATGATAAATGGCTATCATATTAACTACTATTTATCATAATAATAATTATTATTGCAATTATTATGACTATTATCATTATTACTGACTATTATCATTATCATTTATCATTTATTTATTTACTTATTTACTATTTATTACTATTATTAATTAATTAATTTGTTTGTTTACTTGTTTTATTTATTTATTTATTTATTTATTTATTTACTATTATATTATTATTATTACCCAGTAATAATACTAATAACAATTATTATCAATAATAATAACGATATTATTATTATTATTATTATTATTATTATTATTATTATTATTATTATTATTATTATTATTATTATTATTATTATTATTATTATTATTATTATTATTATTATTATTATTATTATTATTATTATTATTATTATTATTATTATTATTATTATTATTATTATTATTATTATTATTATTATTATTATTATTATTATTATTATTATTATTATTATTATTATTATTATTATTATTATTATTATTATTATTATTATTATTATTATTATTATTATTATTAT
>NW_018108184.1:915647-939225 GCF_000183805.2 Loa loa | reverse complement strand
GTTTTTGCTTCTTTTTTATTGGAAAATCTTGGATAAAGTTTATCAAATTTTCTTTTCCAGTCATATCAGAAATAAAGTGAACTGGTATAAATCATTAAGTGAAGATTGTTCTAAGCTATAATATCATTTATCTCTTTTGCATAGTATAATTCTTTACTTTTAAATTCGAGTCCAATATAAGTTAAATATTAAATATTCAGATTCGAGTCCCATAACTTATTCAATTTTTTATTTTGCTTTAATATCATTTCATTGTAATGTTTCCTTCCTTTTTCTGTTGTTATTGTCTCCAAGTGAAAGCATTTTAGAAAAAGAATAACAAAATGGCTATGAATAAATGAAAAGATATGGTAGGATTAAATAAAAGTAAAAATTTTACTTTTTTTTTGAAAATAAATTCATTCCTTTTCTTTCTATTTATGAGAGAAAAGAAATGAAAATGAGGTGAGAGATGAAGTGAAAAATGAGATAAAAGAATAAAGGATAAAGCATAAAGATTATGTCGTCGACATCAAAGAGATAACAAATGGATTTTTTTGAAATAACAAAATGTTGAATAGTTGTTTACGCGAAAAAATGAAAGTTCGGAATATTTATGGTACACATTATGCATCCACATTTCTCTCTTTTTTTTCCCCCCATTGAGCAAGCCAAAAAATGACAACTTAAATCTTACATCATATATTTATGGGACTTGGCTCTTTTTTTTCCTTTCTTGGCTAGTCAAATTCGTAATAATTATATGAGGAGATTAAAGCCTGAAAGGAAAAAGAAAGAGGGAGAGAGGAAGTAGAGAGAGCAAAAGCCTTCGACCGATAATTATGCAATTATTTGTAAAAGAAAATTGCAAAAAAAAGTTTTTGTAAGGAAGAAGTACTCATTGATGTATTATGTCAACCGAAGGGGACATTGAGTGATTTTTTGGAGGGCAAAGAGATGAAAGATGACAAAGGTATTCGACGAGAAACTTTCATAAAGATTAAGATTTTTATGCAATAGGATAAAAAGAAAAAATAAAGGAAATTTATTTGAGAGTGAAAAGTGTTATTAAAAAAAATTGAAAAGAATGAAAAAAAGACAACTTTGTGTGTGTAATTTTCGAAAATGAAAGTTGAAAAAAATTAAATTTGTCTTTAACAATGAGGGAAAGCTAAAAAGTGATGTTAAATGAAAAGAGGCGCTATTTCGAAATAATTCAAACTTAATGGATGTTTTTAGTTGAAGTGAAAAGGGGATGAAATGATAACAATAACACAACAATTACACATTTAATGGAATGAAAATTAGTTGAAGAGATAAATACACTTCAAAGTATTCAGATATGTTGTCAAATGATCTAAATCCACATCGACAGATGACACAATGAGTGGCACTTCAAAGTTAGACATTAAAAAAAAAAAGAGTTGGCCAAACTATTTAATTATCACGTGTTAGTTAGCTTATGAATGAGTGATCTAACTTATTTGTCATTGATATAATGAAGATTAGATTAAAGGAAACAATTTTCATTAGTCCGATTTATATTTGTAAACCTTTTTTTCCTTCTTTCTTTTTCTTCTCTCTCATTTGAAAGATTTCAATTATACCAATTACTACGAAAAATATCGTAATGGATTGATTATCATACAGCATTGATTGATGGATAAAAATGAATACGGAAACATTCATCTTATCATTTTCTTCCCAATTAACCGCATTTCAGTAAATCAAATTTGAGATAATCAAATAGATGAAAATAAATATTCAAATATGAGCCTTACTTCGAGGTATTATTGGGAAGAAATTTATAGCTATCATCTTTTAACTCCCTATAAGAAATGATAAGCAGTTGTTCTATTTGTAGCCCACTCCTAATCAGATAATCAAACTATGAGTAACCTTTCATTAAATCAGCAATTGATTGTCACCAAACCTATAATAAAAAAAAAAATATTGTAGTTGTTGCAACAATCATTGCAACTATAATAATGAAATAATTGCTATATTATGGTATTCTTCATCATTCAATTTCTGATCATAATGATATTAGCGCTAATGTCTGATTTCATAACAATTTTAAACTATAATTTATATATCGAATTTCGCTATTATTTGATTTGACTGATGAGACTTCTAATCGAATTAACATTCCAATTGACCGGTCTTATCACTTCTGTCACCAAAAAACAAAACCGTTTGCCATCTCACAAATGATTCTCAAGCTGCTTCTCATTGCTTATAAATAATTTTCACTGACATACTGGATCGAGTTGAACACGAAGTAATGTAATTACAATCTCATCCCATCCATCAAAGACACATTCCTTTCACTGTCAGGAATCATACCATTTGCGCCATAATATCTTACCATAAAATTAAAATTAATCCACACTTTCCTCCTCTCTTCACCATAACGATTTTTAACAAATGTCAAGCATTTCCAAGTATAAATTTTTAACAAATGTCAAGCATTTCCAAGTATAAATTCCCAGAAGTAAGAATAAAGAGGAATGGATTTATGGAAGAAAGAATAGATGAAATAATTTGGCAATGTTAAAGAAAAAGAGAACATACAAACATATGCTGGGCTATATTTAAGATAGATGGCGGTAATGGTAGTGATGATGGCGGTGATGGTGATGGGTATAATGATGGTGGCGGTGATGGTAATGGGTATAGTGATGGTGGCGGTATAAGATGTTATCCCTGAATTAATTGCGTATGAAAAAAAAAGAATCAAAACAAAGTGAAGAAAGAGAGCCAAATGAAGAAAGGAAAAAGAAATTATCCATTCGATAAGGCAGCAATTATTATTGCTAAAAAAAGAGAAAGGAAAAGCATTGATAAATGCTAATTTCTTTTTTTTAGCTTAAGAGGAAAATTAGGAAAAGTTTGGGAACGATAGAATGGAATAATGAATGGTAAGAACTTAGCTTACGACGCGAAAACTGTCAAGCTTAGATAAAGTCTCTAAAGTATGTATGTGTACGTGTCTGTGTGTGAGTGTGTGTCTGTGAGTGTGTGTGTGTCTCTGTGTAGTTGAAGGTAGCGAAGAATTTTGAAATGTAATCGGAAATGAAAAGAGCATGGTGGGATGGGAGAATCCCTACCTAACTCATTCATTCATATATTTATAATATCTAACATTCATACAGGTCATATACAATTCAGTGAAAATATTCTTTAGAGAAGGTATAGAATAGGAAGAAGCGGAAAAACTGAAGATGGACATCCATTTTAGCCAATTCCTTCACTTTTCCCTTTTTCTTTCCGTAAAATGTCACCCATGGGTAGTGAATAGCCTATTAGATTGAGGCGTACTCGCCTCTCTTCTCTCTTCCCTTCTTTTCCATATATGTGTTTATCATCACATCGTTACTTCGTAAAATGTTTCTCCAAAATAATGCTTTATTCGATAAAATTCGTCATATCATTTGTTTAAAACATTCATTTTTATTACAGATTGGGTATGATAAAAATTTCGAATTCAAATTAGCATTTTAATATTATTTTGGAAAGGTCAAATAAGTATATGCTTTTCCATGGACATTAGTTTTTCGCGGGGAAAGAAGGTTGTCTGGTCTAATGAGGCTACCAATGGCTGTGGCTAATACTTCCGGTAGGGTTTCTCATGCTAGAAAGATTTCAAGTAAGGATCAGATGAAGCTTGTCTACAGACAAGATCGACTCGCTAGCCTCCCGGCATCCATCTTAAGGACAACTCTAACTTCAAACTTGGTTGGATGGAGCTCGCTTAGCTTTGTAAGGCTATTCATCTAGGAAAAGGGTACTCTTACCTTTCTTTTAGATCAATGGCCTTAAAAAACCTAAGTCCTAAAGGTTTTACTGTACCATCCTAGGTTGCTAAGCCCTTGCACATGGACTTTAGGAATAAGGAATGGGGTCCAGTTCCGCGCGCGCTGTGCCTAGTCTAAAGTCTGATAAATTCATTGAATGGGCTGTAAAGATACCTGCACATTTGTAGCGTTGTGCAGCAAATGCGGGTAGAGCCCGTCCCAAATTTTCGTTCGCGAAGGCTAGCCATGATGATGTATATATTTCAAGCCTTCCTTGGCCACATATACATGTATCATTACCTAGCATTAGTGAAAATATCATCAGGCCCTAGCAATGTTGTTGCAATTATCCATTCTATATGCATTAGTTGAACTTTTTAAAAATATTCATCTAATATTGCGATAAATTTGAAACTTACTGCTTGAATGAATTTTGACATATTTCAAATTTTTGAGAAAAAATGACCCAACTGTTAAACATGTTAATAGCTGGAATATCTTTCGTTTCCTTTTTTTTTTTTCTTTTCATGACAAAAATGCTTTAGAATGTAGTGAAATGCCTCAGAATTTATTTATTCATCTCTCCTATCTTTTATTCTTAAATAATTTAAAATTTAACCTAATTGCATAAAGCAATTAGACTTTTCCTTTCAATAATAGCAAGCCAAAGACAAAAAAAAATTATTTCAATATGATAATTGTCAAACAATGTTGCTAAAATCGTTCATTTTGATAATTCTTAAAAAGTAATTCTTTCAATTTTAAATTTAACTATTTAAGCTTTTCTAAATTATCAAAGAACAAAAAAAAAAAAACAAACCAAATGGACAGACAGACAGACAAGGAAGAGACTATCTCACATTGTTAAAAATGAAAAAACAAAAACAAAATAAAAGCAAGTAGAAAATGATTAGTGAAGTAAAATTTTCTTGATCAGAAAGTACATTCATTCTTTCCTTCACTCCTTCAACCCTCAATATCATACCAATTGAAAACTAAAGATTGCGGGTGATTCTATGACAAATGATTGATTGATATTTTTGAGTTCCATTTTACAGCATCAAATTTTCAATCAATTCCCTTCAAAGTATATATTATTAAAATTGAATGATTCTTTGTCAAAGTGTCAAATAGCAAATTGGATGAATAATTTGCTAAATATGTGATTCATCATTGCAATCATATTTGGAGGTTATTTGGAATTTTTTAATTTTTTTTTTGGTAAGAGAAAATGAAGAATTATCAAATTTTGATTGATAATAACTGCGATCATTTTCAGACATATTTTTCATTTTACAATCTTAAAATTGTTCACAATTCTCAATACCTGTTCTGTTTAATCTAACTTCTAACTTCCTTGCAACCTTTTTCTTCCTATCTTCTAAATCACATTTTTTAAATTAATTATTTTCAACTTTAAAATAAATTTTTTTTTATTGAAATGAATAGAATAAAACGAAGAAGATTGAAGAGAGATTTAGCGATATATTTACCATTAAAAATTATTACTTTCTGCATTTTCATTGATTTGTTGTAGCTATTTTTGGTCACGCAAAAAGAAGGAAAAGAAAGGAAAATCATTTACAATTTATAATTTAAATCTGTAAAAAAGAAAAAAAAATAACTTTCACTCTTTTCGTTACTCAATGATTAATGCAAAAAACAGGATAGAACTTCGGACATTTTAAACTAATTTTCAAATTACTGCTTGTTTTTCCTCTTTAAAAAAGAAGAAAACGTAACGTCCTTCATTTTTTTTTTCTGTCTTCGAATTGAATTCAACTTATCTTATTGGTTTTCCGTTGTCCAATGTTAATGATTATCTTTTTATCTTTAACTTTTACTCACCTTTTCATTGCCTTATTTATTGCGATCAAAATTTGACAAATTAACAATAATGAAGTTAAACGTTTGTAATTTTTTTTTCTTTTTTTCGCAAATAAAATGACGGTATGCTGCTTTTCAAAAGATGATGACAATGTTGAATTCCAAGTAAAAGTTCTAAAATTGGCTGAAGAGAATTGGGACACTTCAACTTCCTCAATGAATTAATAAACTGTGGATCAGTTTGGAAGGAAAGCTTAATAACACTTGTTAATATTAAAGCAAATTTAAAGAGGAATTCAATAATATTCTTGGAAAATAATCGATCTATTGCAAATTATAATTTTGGTACAGATATATGCTAACAAAATTAAATTCTTAATTGAAATTCATTAATATTATGAGTGATATAAGTCGAATTAAATGGAATCAATAAATAATTCGTAGAAATGATCGTGATACTTAACCTTTTTTACCTAGTCTGAATGCGAATTATTAATTATCTTTTATTCATACTGAAATTACACTAATATTATTAAGATACAAAATTTCCTCTACACATACGCATAGCAATGATTAGGTTGATATTAAACATAACAGTAAATGTTAATAATGAAATAGCCTAGCAACGAGAATACCCAATATCATATAAAAGACCTAGGAAAAATGATTTATCATCTGTTGCTCAACAAAATTTACTTACGGATAAATTTTCTTTTCCTCGAAAAATAAATAATTCCTAGTAGATATCAATGAAATATTTCAAAACAAAGATATCTTAATCATTCCGTACCTTTGCCGTTCCCTGATATCATGTGATAGCTGTAGTAGTGAAAATAAAAGGAGTTTTAACGAGGAAGAAGCAAGTATTTTATCTATTCAAGGAAATCATTCCCAAGAGAAGTCCTATTTAAACTCTTCTTTATCTTATTCACTTGCGGTAGAAATTTCTTCATCCTTCCTCTTTCTTTTATTAAAACAAACGTATAAATACATATGAATAGACGGATAAATAAATAAAAATAAATGAATGAATAAATAAATATATAGATAAATAAAAAGAATGAATAAATAAACAAATACAAATGAGTACGTAAATAAAAAGAAACGAATGAATAAATAAATAAAAACAAATGAATCGGTAAATAAAAAGAGACGAATAAATAAGTGTAAAAATGCTTTCATGAGGAAAAAAGGAAAAACTAATAGCATCTTCTTGGATGTAAATTTATGAATATGCAATCTTTTCTCCTTTCCTCATTGCAAAAATAGTAAACATTTAATGGTAAATTTCCCCACTTATCAATAATTATTTTTATTGCTATTAAAGCATTTAACATGCAGGGAAAAGATTACGGTAATCCATCATAGTAAATTCAATTTTAGCCACGAATATTTCTTCAGTTTGATTTCATTATAATAAAATGAATCTCAATCAAGATTGCAAGTGTTCTGGAAATGCGAATGGAAATTTTTCTTGAGATTCAAAAATAAACGATAGCTCAGATAGCAGACATGTGGCAAAGCAATACATGTTTGGGTAAAAAAAAGCTGGAATATTCGGAAAACTCAAATGTAAGATTTAATCAGCAATCAGTTATATTATTTGTCCAAAGGCTAAATAAATTCTTTTCGTTTCATAAGATTACCAATGATTCTACCACGAAATAATCAATAATCTCACTATACTGTAATGAATTAATGATATCAGAGAATCATTAATCAATTCCAATGATTCAAACAAATTTCACTGAGATAACCTGATCTTATTCGTTCAAAGTAGTTTTTCCAAAACATTATCTTTTCTTACCAAATATGATGAGAACTTGCATGATGTATATAGCTTATCATGTAGAGTAGAGTAGAATAGAGTATCTTTATTTTACTCTATTAAACATCAATAAATAAAGATGCAACAGTGCTAACAACATTCATTCATTTTGATACTATCTCACTACCCGTACTTCAAACAATAACAAGACTCAGTGCAGAAGATACATTTTCTACATTTTTATTTATAAATATAAATGAAACCATATATGAGCTACTAAAATTTGCTAACTAAACTTCAGAAGATACTGATAAAAAAGGATATGCCATGGAATTGGTCTTCTCGACTTTACCTATCGCAAGATAGATTAGATATAATTTTAAGCAAGTTGTATTCCAAGTTCAGTCCGAATCCAATCTAAGAAATCTGTTCTCGATATGTAATAAAATATGAATATGTACATATGTATATATGTAGAGATCCAATAAGACAGAAAAAAAATGAAAAAACAAATAATTTGCTAACAAAGATACGACTTGCCAATTGTTTAGTGGGAGCATTCTATTTAAATTAAAAACTACTAGCAAAAATGAACTTGAATTCGCCGAGTTTTTGAACATGTTTAGATATTAACAAAATAAGGAAACTGTTTCAGATAAATACGTAAATTAATTAGAATTACTAAAATTCTTTGATTCAAGATTCCGGTGAGTTTATTCTAATTCATATTTAGTTTATTGAGTTTATTCTAATTCATATTTTGAGTTTATTCTAATTCATATTTTTTATTTCATATTTATGGCAAACATATTACACTAGCCATTCGGGAAATTGCTCAAGCTATCTGCCACAAAGCCACCTATCGAGTTGATACATAAAGTACTGTTGGAAATGGATCAGTCCACTGCCTTACAATTAACGTATGCTATTTCCTGGAAGGATAAACGATAAAGTGTCCACAGTATTTCAACCTATACTCTGAAAAAAGATATTGTAGGGATGCCCTGTATTGCTGCTTTATATCTGCTGCAAATTTTACAACGCAGTAAATATCATTTTTCAGCTAAACGGACTAATTCTTTTCGCATTAGTTCACAAAAAAATTTGCAAACTAAAAAATTTGGCTTTCGCATGATAAAAAAATTTCTAAACAAACAAAACAAAAAGACTCAAAAAAAATGGAAAATGAAGTAAGATTTGAATCACTGTCAAAAAGAATGAATAGAAAGAAGATAGAGAGTATTCGTACAACATTTAATGATAATAACAATGTTGATGAAATATACTAATTTTATTCCAAGTGAAAAAAACCCATCCAGAAAGAGCACTGA
Source organism: Loa loa (assembly GCF_000183805.2). Lineage (NCBI taxonomy): Eukaryota > Metazoa > Nematoda > Chromadorea > Rhabditida > Onchocercidae > Loa > Loa loa. Next base: position 930,523 of record NW_018108184.1, on the reverse strand, counting down.
ATTTTCATCGAGATTAAATTGTTATATTCTGCGAGCATTGCTTTTCATTCTGATGAGCATCTGGAGGCACCTGGCTGATTAAAACTATATGTGGACTGATAAAAGTGGGCATGACAAATAAAGCTGACTGCTACTGATGAATAACAAACAGTCTGAAGTCCTACTTTACATTTTAATGTGTTCTATTGCAAGCTGCAGAAGCTCTCTTTAAAATTCCAAATAGCAACTATGATATTCGAACAATAACATCTAATAAAATTCAAGAGGAAATCACTGCAGCAAAAGAAATGGAAAACTTCCTAGTTTACCGCGCTGTATTATTATTAACTTTCTTCGCAGACTTATCAGAATCAAGTGCCATATTTCGACCTTCAAGTAGCTTATCGTCAGATGGCGTCGGATGCGAAAATCCAAATCGTACCACAGGTGTTTTCTCTAGTGCCTTTTGCATTTCAATCTTCTCTCCACAGTTTTGATTCACTTCAGATAAAGTGGCCTTCCGCTTCCGATTATTTTCAGTATTACTTTTATCAGTGCTTACTTCATCTTCGCTGCTGAATGTGTATTTAGTCTGATAAGCAGTGCAGGGTTCACTGATGTAACCCGCCTCAATAGATTCAACATCCTCAGAATTATATGCTGGCTGCGACTGCACATCTGGTTCTTGTTCTTCCTCCTCCACATCCCACCAAACATCCGAGAATGCATCTTCCGCAACTTCATCATCATTTACGCTGACCTTTTGGCGCACTTTGGGAACTCTTGAAACCTGAAGAATTACCACTCTACATCAGGGTAGAATTATTCCCGTAAGGGTGACAACATAGTCTGTCGAGGAAAAAAGAGCTAAAAAGCTGATTCTCATAACCCAGAATTCGAAAAAAGGAGTGGTAATTTTTGGAAATATTAAAGTTCCCAGACCTGAGCAGCGAGATTAGTGAATGATGAAGCGCGGCCGCGGTCGTACATGGCCAATTTCGAAGGTTCCCGGCCCCAATATCGTCGTTTTAGTGAGCGCAACTTTTCAGCATCGATAACATTTTTCAAGTCTTCGTTTGTCTTCACTAGTTCTCCGAACTCCTTTACACCATGTTTGTAGCCAAGATCCTGCAAATTTCTGACTATTGGAACGTAATTAACTTGATAAGAACAATAATAAGTCAATAAATTACTTCAAAGAATGTTTGAAATATTGAAAAGACAAATAACTAAAGAAACAAAATGTTCCATAAGAACAAATAAAGAAAAATAAGTTAATTATGTGACGAAAGGAACATACACGTATTTCATCATATTTATAAAAATCTAAGGTTTTGAATTCCTCGATAGGTGGTCGTATATATTGACAGTACCCAGCGTTTTTCACTAACTGTAGCTGCTGCACACAAGAGACATAAGCCAAGCGACTCTTAATGATGCACTTCCGTCATTTAAGGACAAATATGATATGCAAGGATGTCATTTAGAGTAACAATATAATTTCTCATTATTTTTTCAATTAAAAGGTATCCGTTTAATTTAAAAAATATGGCAATCAAATATGGTAGTTAACTTACGGCAGTTAACTTTGAAAATCCCTAGTAAATTTCAAATTCGAAAACATGTATACAATACCTGTATTTCCTCCATATTCAGAACTTTGATTGGTTCAGCAAATGGATTTAACTTTTTCAGTAGTATCCAAAATCCGCTCAATGAGTCACCATAATTGTATAAATTTGTTTCGGCAGCAGAACCAACATCCACTGCGATCACTATCTTAGCACCTATGGATCTGAATTAAATTATCGAAAAGCTGCAATGAAAAATTTCAAGAATTTGAAAGTTTATTTAGTGCAGTGTGGGCCTACTCTCACTCAAAGAAATGAGACTTTTGTTTTGAACTTCCATATTTTGCAGTTTGGTTAGAACAGTAAAATTCTTAACATATCTATAAAATTTATAGCCACCGTTATGATTAAAAATTTTGGATTTCGTTTTTTCTTTCGGTTTTGTAATGCACTGCTAGTTTGTAAATTCACTTAATTTTTGTCTTGATCATGTATTGTGAAAAATGTGTACTTGCCTATGTTGATAAGAAAACATCTGAATCGATATTAGTTTCTATTTTACTCATAATTTTTAATTGGAAATTTGCTCTTAATTTAATGCTTTCTCTTTTAATTTTTGACTCCTTATATACTTACTTTTGCTTTACCACTGGCAGCTACTCTGAAGATAATCAAATCATATTACTTTCTGCACTAGCAATAATCGCATGAATTTTTCATTTGGTTAATTTTTTAAGATTTCTAGTGACATATACAGTTTTCTTATTGTATTTTATAAATTAAAAACAAGCTTAAATTCTACAAAATTGCAAGTTTAATTTGGAAATTGGACTTACTGCATAACATCTGCTGGTAAATTGTTAACATAACCACCATCTAGTAACAGATGACCATCCACTGGATCACATAATGGAGGAAGATAACCTGCCAAAGACATTGATGCCCGGCAATAAGCCCATAGCGGACCAGTCCGATGTACCCTCATTTCCGAGTTGCTAAAGGAATTCATTTAAATTTCAGAATTTCAAAACTTTAAACTGTTTCATAAACTATCAATCAGGAAGTTTTGAAGTATCACGAAATTTGATTAACCTTATATCAGTGCTTATGCAAAAATATGGTATCCATAGATCTTCGATTAATGAATCCGAGAATAAATCCTGAAGACCATGATTGAAACCGGCACCAGTAAACATCGCTGAGTGGGCATACGTTAAATCCCATATTTTTGGCCAAATTGAAGCCATCATCTGCAAATTAATAATCTAGCAATTTCTATACAAAGTTTTCATGAGACGAAAATTTTTGTTTTTTCAAACTTGCAGAACTGAAATAGTTCCATTGTGTTGCACTTCGAAGTAATTTAAATATTTTAATATTAATGGCGCTAAATTCGTATTGAAATGTCACTTAAATTTTAATCCTTGCATAAATAAATATGATTTAATCTAAACAACTTAAGTCCCACATCTCCATACAGTTCCTCATTTGAATCTTCTTTGGTTTACATAACTAACAGATGATTTTGGCAGATTTCAAACCAGCAAATTTTCCTCTTCAAAACAAAAACTGTTCGAATTCTGCCAAGGTCATTAGTTTATTTTGAAAAACTTAGATGGTATCGTCTAAATAATGAACTAGATGTAGGTGAAAAATGTTTACCAAGAAATTACTTAAGATTTCATTTTTCAGTATAAAAAGGTTTATTTCTTGTGCTAAGATTACGTTAAAATTATTTGAAATTGCAACTATAATACGCAAATCAACAGAAACAACAAACTGGTTTATGAGGAAAGAACATCAAAAAATCAATGTTGCTGCTACACAGTAAACCATCATTCTGAACTTACATTATATGTCAGCTTTAGCTGATAAGTTTGATAGATATCGAACAATATTACATCTGTGTTACACAAAAATGGATTCTAAATGTTTTTAGTTTTTCTGAATGGATGTAACTAACCATGAACCAACTTTTTGCTCTCTGCTCTACATCATTAACCTCCTGAGCGTACAAACCACTGATCATAGACCCAATAGATGTTCCCCCTATCATATCAATCGGGATACCATGTTCCTGTATTGCACGCAATACACCAACATGAGCCGCACCTCTGCAAATAAAAAAATTTTGGCTTCATACATAATTCAAAATTATGGAGAAAATGCACAACTGTTTTTGTTTTCAAAAATGAAGTTATATTTACCCTTTTTGAAATATAGTTATATCTACTCTTTTTGAAATATACCAATTGCAAAAGGTAACCTTGCACCACCTCCACCCAGCACAACGCCGATTGCATTTCCAGTCAGTATTCGAGCTAGCCTTGCAAAATCTGATGCACTGTCAACCTTTCCACCATAAATGTTTTGCTCGTAGAAGGACACAATGTCAGATTCGAAAACCTGGAAGAATCCAAAATGAAGCTACAAAAAATGTAATGGTAGCAGGCGCAACAACATTATCTTGCTTTGTCACTGTTTTCACCCTCACATTCATTTTTCTCATTTTGAAAGTAAATTTAACCTTTTTCAAGTCCCACTGTACCATCCGTTTATGAATACGGATATGATGGTGACCCGAAAACCAACTTCCTTTCAACCATTCAATTGTCCCTTGTGGTTCCACAGTTTTTTCATCCCAAAGAAGGATCAATTCCTTATTTGTTCGAATACCATCCTCATTCATGTTCAAATAATCATCCATCTGAAATACTAATAACACAAATGGAATGCTTTTCATTTTTATTCTTTAATGAGATTTTCAATATTAAATGAACCAAATTTAAAATAGTGTTAAAACTGCTCCCCTCAAATTTCTATATGGACATAAGCTAAGCCAAGAACTAACCAATGAATGCTGCAATGGCTTCTGCTCGCCATTAGCAACGAACAATATTGCATCTGCCTGGCGAAGACAACGTCGTGTCCAACTTGTAGCGCTTGTGTCACATTCATAGATAATTAGTGGATAAGTATCTTCTTGCAAATTAAGCCAGTGCATAAGACGAAAATCTGCTTGGCTGTAATAAAATCATTTCATCAATAAACTATAAATTTACATCAAAAAAGCAAAATCTATTAAAATTTACATAAAAAGAAAATCTGAAATTAAATAGTGACACCACACAGTGAAGTTGTTATACCAAATGATAATTCGCATAACATGACTAAGATTGTGAAATGTTTTGCTATGTGGCTTTATTTGTCAAGTAAATGTGTTTACATGATATACGAAGCATTTTGAACTTATTTCAAAAATTTCTAAATTCAAACAGATCCCTTCATGTTACACATAAACAAAAATCCTCAAATAAAATCATTATGTTCACCGGAAAAAAAGATCTGCATGCAGCTCAAAAACCGACACATAAGGAAAATATTAGTAAGTGGATTAAATAAAACAACAAGTTCATAAATAACATGTACAAGAAAACTACAATAATTAAACCCTTCTAAAAGTGAAAGAAAACAGACCACAGCTCAGCTAATCCCACCTGCACTTGAAATATAGTTTGACCGCTTTAGAAAAACGAATGGAAAGCAATGTCCGGAAAAGTAAGGAAAGCACGGAAACGGATAGGTAAAAACAGAAATGCCTGAATCACCCCGACATTCAATGCTCTCATGGTAGAAACAGATTTGTAAACTGGACACCTTATTTTATTATAAAGTTACATTACAGTCATTCAACCAGCTTAACTTCAATTTATTCACTAGGTAGATCTATAGCAGAATAAAATTACTACAATACGAGAAAAAAATATTAAAATTACCCGTCGTAGGTTTGGTCGGTTAAAATCCTAAATAAAAATTTGCATTACTTCTCATATATAAATATTTATGTATTGTAATTTGAAAAAGCATAGAAATACCGAATGAAAAAGGGAAAAGAATTGTCAGAAAAGCAAACAAAATAATAAACAATACAGTTTATTTTATCAGTTCGGCAATATGTTTTACTCAAGTCGAATGTCATTTCTAAGTCCAGTACCTTGGTTTGTAGCAATTCCAGATAATAGCTTACTTTTCCAGCACACTGACATCCAACAGTTCGGCTATTTTCTGACTGCTCAGTCGCAGAACCCGCAAATTTGCAGTGAGAGCGTGATATAGTTCACACGTAAATGCAGTTAAAGGAACATCGGGTGTTGCAGCCACTACCGCAATAGTATGTAAATTCTGCAAAAGTTTCATATTAAACTTTCACTTATGAATCCATCTGTAAAGTGCACTTCCACGTACATAAGTACGTTATACCGCATGTATTTCATGTCATACCTTATCAATTAATTCCCTTCACCCAATTACTTGAAAAACCTCGAAAATCCCAAATAGCTGAAATCAGAAATTCAACTGAAGATTTGAATAAATCACTGATTCGAAACGATTAATAGTTCCAAAAGTCACGTGCTTACTTTGATATGACTCTGTGGATCGCTTGTCATTGAAAGGCCATCCTTGTACCCACATCTGAATGTAGATGTACTTTGTATCGATGAAGTGTAATACTGACCTAATAAATGGACAAGACGAAATCCAACCTGTAATAATGAATTAAGTCAGACTTAATCTAGGTAATACCAACACAGCATATGAAAAACCAGCGTAATTACCTGGGGGAACTTTATTTTAATGAAGTTTAAAAGGCCTTCAGGAAGTCGTGCCAATTGTGAAAAACGAATTGCAAGTACAGTAGTGGCACGCGGCACTCGCTGAAGGACCTGGAAAATATGTGACTTGATGGAGAAATCTTAAAACTTATAACACTTGAAAAGGATTTCAAAAGAACATAAAAACCAATATCGATGTGAAATGCGGTCTGATGGCGAAGAATGTAATTTTAAAAGGTACTACGTTTCGTTTCTGCAGTTTAGCTAGACAATAGATTGGAGTAGTCACACTTTTGAATAGAAGAATTCAGATGGATATAATTAGGTCTGAACATGATACCATTGATCATCAAAACAGGACTATCATAATGAACACATTTTTGCCAGCAAGAAACAAGCTTTTTATTCTTGCATCACAGAAACGCACGTTTCAGAATTTTGTGAACTCATGAACCGTTGAAAGTCGACTTGCAAAGCACAGATTTCTGCTACAAGGTTAAACGAATTATTTCTCGTTGGCGAAAATGTGCTGATATAATGGTCCCAATATTACTACCTTAGTTATGCGTCCAAACCTAATTGCGATTTGGAACTCATAATTAGGAAATTTTGCTTTGCTAAACTTGTGGTTTATTTTTTCTTCAACAATAGGTCAAACGGCGGATAGCAAATGTTCTTAGCTCATTTCGCATTGGCTGTCTGAAGTACAGCCGAGCATTGTCGTAAAAAGAATTGGGTCCTTTCTGTTAACCAATGTTTGCTGCATGCGTTTGCAGTTTTTGGAGCTTTTGATTAATCTTACTTATCAGTATACCATCCTTTTCAGATCTGTGATTTTTTTTGATGGAAGCTTGACTTTAAGAAGTGTTTTATAACTTCTTTTGTCTAACCACTACGATGGTCTTCTCCAGTTATAACCCACTTTTCGTCGCATGTTACAACTCGATTGAGAGATAATAACTCAACACCGCGATTTTTTTTTTTGTTTATTAATTAGTTCATAAAACATCCATTTATCAAACCTTGTCACCTTTTCAATTTACTTAAAATGCCGAAGATATCAGGTAATATGGCGGATGTTAGGTCGAAACTCCTACCATCAACTTCTGTAACCGATTACTATGCTCTTTATCTTCAGGATACTGGTCTACTCACAGAACTTTTTGAATCCACTGCATGCCTGTTAGCAGTTTTTGAGCTAATGCATTGGTAATACAAGTTGCATTTGCTGTCTATGACCCATTTTAGACTCAAGCAAAGGATTTACTCGATTTTGCTTTTTGACTATCATCATCATTTCCTTAGTCGAAAATATAAAATTAACGATAAGGAGAAAGAAAAATAAAAAAGCATAAATCAAAAAATGAAAATTAAAATAATATTTACTACAGCCACATTAATTTCAGAATGTTGCCAAACATAAAGTAGTTAAAGTTCAGTGATGCAACAACTCGATAACCATTTTCGCACTAATCTAATACAGCATGAAAATTGTTCTAAAAAAGAAATCAAACGAACTCTATGATTACTAAAGTGAGACTTAGATGGAAATAATTTCACAAGAAATCATTTTAATTTTTTAAAAGTATGAATAACCCAAGCGGAAATAAGCATGCCAAAGTAACGAAGAAAATATTACCTCAATCATCCCCAAAACATCACCTCGCCCAAACTCTTCGATTATTTTCTTGTCTTCGACAGATCGAAGTCTTCCACTTAAAAGGACGAATATTGAGTCGGCTACATCACCACTTCTAAAAGAGATAATTAATTCTGGTACAGCAAAGAAATCACTTTGATCAATTCTTTTAATAACGTTAGGTTCTGAAAATAGGACTGACCTATATACAGCTTGTCCGGAATCAAGCAGTATCCAATCAATTGCAAAATCTACATTTCGAACGAAAGGACTTAATCGTCGAATAACTGAATGCGCGACTGGCAATACGATTTCTGGATGGATATCAACCAATCTTAACATTAATTATCAAGAAAAAGTAGAAAAGTAAGCCATAATGTCATTAAATACTTCTTTGGAAAATGAAAATGATGAAAAGGAATTGAAATTGACTTGATCAAATCAAAATTAACTAACTTTTTGAGCCTTGTTTATGTACACTAACGTTATCAGAGACCTAGTGCAAGAGGAAGATAAAAACTAACTCAAAGAAATCTTTCTTCGAAAGAGTAGCGTATATTGCACATGTATGAGATCGAACTGTAACAAACCACGGCTCACCGGTGAGTAGTTGTAATCCACCGATAAGTTCACGTGGATAGACGAAAATGTGTTCTTCATCTGTATTTTCATCCTCACCATCAATCGGCTCCTCAAATCAAATTTTAGAATTTTTTGCGATTTAGAATAAAGTGACTGAAACATTGATTTCACACCCAACTATCACATCTATCGTAATACCTTCCCAGTTTATGCATTTTATCCAACGACTAACGCTAATCTTAAAGAGATTAAAGTTAAATCACCGGTAAATTTTTGTAAAGTAAAAAGCATGTCGAATGTGCATGCTTTAATTGTTGCAAAAACAAAAAAAAAAGAAAAAAAAAAAGAAAAGAAAAAAAACCTGAGAAATAGTCAAGAGACCACTGAGAACCATAATTAACAATTCATTTTCAGAGGTTTGCTCTACAATAAGGTATTTCTCGGGAACATTCTCAATAGTAACACGGCCAGTAAAAAGTGCTATCGATTCAGCACTAACACCTAGGTGAAGTACTTCAGCAAACCACCGCTGTGCTGTTGCCAAATATTCCTTCAAATCTTAAATGGAAAATGAAACTTGTGACTGATATGCACAATATGTGTATTGTAAAACTGAAAACTGAAGCAAAATTTTGAATGAAGATAATGACAATTCACCATCATTGCTGCTTAGGCGATGAGGACGGGGTCGCATTTTGCTTTGCAGACGAATTGAGCAAGTAATTCCAGATGAATGCCGATGACGCTCATCGATATTACGCCTTTCATCTGAACGCTGAAATAAGCTAGATGTATAGTATTTCGACTATATTAAATAGGTGGAATGACTAACAAATGAAAATCATTTGCAAAATCGCGAAAATATATGCTTTAAATTGTGTTTTCAAAGAAAAAAGTGGAAATCGTACTACTGATCGAATCAGAATGAAAAGAATATTATGAATATGAATTTTATGAAACGAATATGAATCACCTTTTTCGCTAATTCGATGCTCAAACCGAGATATTGGTGAAGTGTAGTCAAAGTAACATGTAGCAGCCTTGTTAATACAATCTGAATTGGTCGGACCCAGAATTTAGGATTCTTGATGAATGAATCCCGAAAATTGCTCGTGCTACACCTACAACAGATTTCCATCAAAAAATCCAAATTAATCCGAAAAATCAAAACTCTTGCAGATGTGCATTTCATGAAAAATTATTGAGAGTTATTGTTTTACATGGTGCACTTTTCATATTTTCTGTTATACTGTTTTTTCATGCAATGTATAGCGATCCAGAGCATTATACTACTCCAACTTCGAAAAACTTTTGATTTTGATCGCCAGAATTATAAGTCTCGAAAAATTTTCCAAAAATTTTCCAAGCACAAAACATAAATAAATAGTTTTGTCGTAAAGGTTCTAAAATAATTGTCCTTGTATCCGCTCCTGCATGTATAAATGAAGTAAAACAACGATAGCAGTCGTGTTTTGGATGGGAATTTAAGCTTTTATAAGTCAAATTTTATTTTTTGAACGTTCTTCCGTCTGGATCAATAGAAAAATTTAAAATTAAAATGCCTATAAGATGGATGAAAAGTTATAAATCCTCCCAAAACTATACTATCCAAAATTGGAAATTCGGAAAAACTCTAATAACAGATAAATTCCTATAAAATTTACTAAAGTTATACTGTAACAGGAAAGACCTTTCCCCTGTATGTAACGTCGAAAATCAAATGCTATTAATTTCCAAATAATGAAATATATGATTGCCTATTTTATATTAAAACTTCTTATTTAACATATTCCAGTTTTCGTCCTAGTTTCAATTTTAATTGGAAGTACGACATCGACTTTTGATTTAAAACCGAAAACTGAAAATAATTTTTCTGCAGATATCACTTTGAATTTTTTGCTTCAAACATATTAATCAACTCGTTAATTCATTACAGATGAATTATCATCAGGTCGTTAATTCATGACATATGAGCTATCATACTTCAAAAACCTATGAAATTTGTTACTTCAAAAAGCTAAAATAATTATTAATTTGAAAGTAAAAAACAAATGAAAAACAAAATTAATATGCGGATAAATACGAATTTAATATGTGGATAAATACGAATAAAAGAAGGGTTAACTAACTGCAGTAGAAATAGAGCAATAATTTGCTTGTTCCCTACTATATAACGCTGTTATAGCCGTATAAGTTTGCTACTGTTTGCCTTAGATGCATCCCATCGGAATGTAATGTTAGTAATGATAACTATTGTGTTAAGCTATTACTACAATTATTATTCAGAGAGTTTAGTATTTCCACTTTTATTTTTTTGCCGTCATTCCTACATTCTTTTCTTAGTTTTCAAAAACAATCTCCGATGATAGCAGTAGGTACTAAAACGTACCTGGCAATTCGACACGTCGTCAAAGCTCTCACCGATATATTGCGGAAAGTTATTTCGTGATTCTGAAAGGAAATCTAACATCAAAACAAAGAATGTCTAACAGAACTGAGAAGACGATTTGCATAATATAAGAGATTATGTTAATATCTTCATTCGTCCCTAATAGGATTTCGAACTATAATAAGACAAGGTTAGCATGGTTTTCAGATAACATCAAAACAGAGAAAACGTTTAACAAAATTCGAATAATACCATCAAGACATCCAAAATCGACAGCAGACTGAAAAAGCTATCGCCAGTTGTAATTTTCCGAACCATGAGTTCCTTTCCTTCAGTATGCTATAACATGTGAATTTTAACTATGGTTTTTATAATCCAAACTGCAAAAGTAAATCAGGAAAAACTGAACGACTATCGATCAGATTTAAGAGAAACAATTTTTAGTTTTGTTGCTTTCTGAAATATACCGTTATAAAGACAGCAATCACTCCTTCCAAAACGACAATGATGTAGTTGTCTTTATCACCAGGTCTGATCAGATAATCATTCTCTTTGTATTCCTCCACAGTCAGGCCCTTCCACTGTGCATACCACTCGGACGGCAATTCCAACATCCTTAAAAAATACAACAGTTGTAAATACACAGGTAATGGATTAGAAAATATAAAAAAGCTCTCATTTCGAGGATTTCAATTCCAATCGGTGTGGTTACTGCATTTTGATATTTATTTTCCGTAATTCAGTAATTATGCTATTGTCAAATATGAGAACAGTCTTCCATAATAGACTTTTCCGTATGAAAAAAAAAAAAACAAACACAAGATTTACTTGATATTGTGTAAAACGTAATACACTTCTGGTTTTTCATTTTGTGGAACATTGGGTACTTCAGATGGTTCGAAAAATTGAGAAGGAGGTTTAGGTAATTTTCTTTTCGTCATTTCCGAAAGCTGTCGCTGGAATTTTGCGCTACTACCATGGACAATGAAGCTGAAAATTTAGGAAGCATGAATTTTATTTCATCATTGATAAGGCAAGCATATTTTAGAATTTCACCAATAGAAACAATTATGTTTCTGATTGATTATAATCATTTTCTCCTTGGAATTTTTGAGCTTAATCAGAATTTCTGACCTTCATAAATTCTCTTTCAAATATCATCTAATTTTATTTAAGAACTAAAAGTAAAGAATAGTGAACGGAGTTGAGATGATTAAAGGGATTATGGAGAGAATTCTTAAAAGTTATGGAGAGAAACGATCTTAAAATAAACGAAAATGAAGCAACAACGAACTCTTTGGCAGCACGAGCAAGCTGAAGTGGACCAACATTGGAATGTCGACGTTTTATGGATGTTCTCCGTGACAAAATAGGGTGTTCTGCACTATCCAATGATAGTGGTAGATAATTCGGCTTCTGAAACAGAAAAAATTCTTTAGATTCCGCAATTCTGATGTAGTTTGTCATTAATCCAATATAAACATGAAAATTGCATAGAATAGCTCCAATTATTGCATGCATACAACTGCGCGCAGTATTTCCACAGTATTCTATATGCTTCACCGTGGAAAAGGTATCAATTCCTTGCCATCAAAATAACCATGTTATTTTTTCTGCTTATTACTACCTTTTTTGTTTTAAGACAAACTGGTAATGAAATAAAGGAATAGGAAAATAGCAATTTCAGGAGAACAGTACAAAAGAAGCAAAGATCTTTGGAAAGAAAAGTAGATCGAGCAGTCGATTTTCTTCTAGAAGCACTTCGGAACTTTGTCAGTTGTGCTTCTTTACCACATGCTATTTACAGTGTAGGTAAGAATTCCTCCCCGAACGATAACGCTCCTGTTCCATATCACATTATTCACATCCCGCAAGTGGATTATTCCTTGAAATTGGGTCACAAATCTGGCGTCCTCTTCATGATCAGCAAATAATCAAGCTAAATTTACCCGTGAAAAAGCATCCAGACAAGCAATTCCAGTAAAAATCTAATAGTATACGATATTATGGTTTTTTGCTTAAAAATTGGAGTTCGAATTGAGTAAGAAGAGTCGGATTCTCAAAATCTTGGAATATATTCCAAGTAAGACTTAGAACTTCTATTCCATACGCATTTCTCAATTTTTTCAACTATAGGATACAAAGTACTCGATTTCTTTCTTCATTGCCGATCACAAAGCAATTTTCCAGCTCGCTGATTTCTTTCACATTTTGCCAGGTATGAACAAAGAAATTTTAAAAATGATTTGGAACCCTTAAAAAATTGCAAATATTAAGAAAAACAGGCTCACCGCGAAACCACACTGCGCACTTCCTTAGAACCGCACAGCCGGTATCTGCCGTACGAACTGCAAAAAGCTTATACCGTTCATTAAAACAAACTATCAACGCAAATTTTATGTAAAACTATGATTCCAACAAAATTTCAATGTTTTAAAGTTTAATGAACTAAAGTCTAAATTGTCCATCAACCAACAAATGATCACAACGCAGCTCTGGTCCATATGACTTCAAAGTTATCCAGTGACGAAACTTGAGATGTTCTATTCGAAATGCTAATAGTTCCGCCAAATAACGAAAGTCTAATATAGAGCAACTTCTTGTTTGTTCTTCAAAATGTAAGAATAAATGTGCCGCATTCTCGGACTTTACGCACACACAACTGATCGCATCTTCCAGATCGGTCCTTCATGTGAATCATCCATATAAGAATGTAAGATGAAAGAAGAAAACTACGAGCAGAAACATGATAAACGGATGAACGACTGGAATTAGAGGAAGAAAACAACTCAAAGAGGAATTGAGCTGAAGCTGAAGCATGGTGGTAATTGACGACGTTGATAATGATGCTGATGATGATGATGATGTTAATAATGATGGTGATGTTGATAATGATGATGATGATGACATTACCATTAATTGGCGACAAATTTTCCGCGCATCTCGAACCCAGTCCATCGTTCGCCTATCTTTTTCCAAACATCGACAGTGCGCTAACCCTAAGGAAGTTCGACTGTTTGGACGATCGAAATCGCTATTTTCTTCGTTTTCACGAACTGGTGAAACATCACAGCGATCACCTTAACAAATAATAAACATTACTGAGTAACTTTTTCTTCCTTTTTATATCCCTATTCATGTTCTCGAACCTTTGAAGCAGTGCAGTTTATATCTAATAAGCACGAGGTTGTCACCCCTTATCAAATAAGATTAAACAAATCATTCCTATTAAGTAAACATTTCCTTTGTCTACCATATACTTTCACTAATAAAATGGATGAACCAACTTACTAATAGCTAATTAAAAAAACTGATAAAACTTATTAAAAATAATAAAGTTAGTGCAAACAATAAAACTAAAGAAGTAAATTAATGAAATTTAAAATCAAAACCATGGAAAACGTATACAGTTGAGCTTTTAATTTTCCATGCTTAAATGCCCAAAAGAAAGAAATTATTCATTTCCAATCATAAAAAGGGGGAAACATGAATCTGAGAAACGAACTTCGCCTTTTCACAAAGAAGTTTAACAGTTTAACAATGCATGACTTCGTAAAAATTGTATTTAAATACTGAATAATTACTTTCACTGTTGCTGGTATCCTCTGTATCGACAGGTCTACCAAAGTGGGCATTAAGCTTACAAGCAATCAATAATGCAAAGATTAGAGTACCAAAGAACAGAGCCTGAAAGTGACGTAAATTATGCTATGACATCCATAGCTTGCTGAGAATTGTGCTATATCATCCGAGAATGGATCTTACAATTTCCGAACCGGGACTTTTTTCGGGTCATACAACTACTGATAATAATTCCGCACAAAAATCAATCCAATTTTTTAAATGAAAAATTCAAAACAATTTTATTTAGTTCGTACTTATGCATTCTATACAGTTAATTATGCCCCTACGACTACGTGAGGAGTAATTTGTTAAACAGCGAACGCAATTCCATCCAACAGAATTAATAGAAAAATAGCCATTGTTGCAAGAGTTTCGCCCAAATGTATGGAATTCACGGCTTTCAATAACGTATGCGTATGGCATTTTGATTTATACGCACGCCGAGTATAACTATGATTAACCTGATGTCCACGTACGTC
>NW_018108184.1:910797-915627 GCF_000183805.2 Loa loa | reverse complement strand
TATTCAATATCTTCGTATCTACCTATATTCTCCAGAAAATGGTGTCATTTTCCGGTCATTCTGTAGACCTTCCGGAACCAAATTTCATGTTGGATGAAAGCAATCTTTTTCATTTTTTGGAAATGGTAGGAAATTGAAAAAAAAAAACTGGAAAATGAAATGATGACGAAAACATACATGTTCCGTAATAAAATAAGCGAATAGCAAAACAAAATCGATAAAAACTATTAGCGTCGAAAGCATATCGGAAATCAAATAGATTGACAGAAATTAAAAAGCAGAAGAGTGGAATTTCCGGAAATATATATCTGTAATAAATAGAACAGTATAATAGGAGGAGATCGTGCGAAGTTTCACTTTACAACTGGCATCTGAATGACATTATTGAGAAGAGTCATAATTCCTGTATGCACAAACAGTTTGCGCATTTTCGTTTCAGATCAACGATCTTTGCTTCGTGACATTTTCATTACAACAGCTTTTTGTACCCTGAAATCATCAGGCAGGTGGATGTGAAAATGTCACATCCTTGTTATGATTACCGCAGATTAGAAAGAACATTTAGGAAGCGATTTAAATTAAATAATCGTGCAAAATTTATCAGTCGAATACGAAAAACAAATAAACGACCTATAGCTAAATCAATTCATTAAACAAGTCCCATGCTGATATCACAGTATGAGCAACAATATACGTTAAGTTTTAGAAGAAAAATGAATATGTTTGTTGGTATACATTGGATGACATGAGACTAATTATTTCTTGTATATTTAAACTTTGATATGATATTTTCGAACCTAAACTAACGTAAGAATATTTAATAAGGGAAAAATGTTACTTAATGTAAAAATAAAAGGAACGGACAACAAGGATGATAATGATGAGAGGGAGGATTAAACGACCGCGTGATGACAGAGGAAAAGAATGAGTTCAATAATTTCCAAATTGGGTTATTAAAAATTGAGTAACTTTGGGTAACAAATTGGGTAGTTAAATTTATAATGTGATCAGATAATCGAATAACTAATTTATCAATGAGTGAATAAATGAGAAAAAAAATATGAAATGAACTAAATATTGCAAATTCTACTCTTTATTTCAATTGTATAAAAAATAGCATCCATTATTATACCAATAGATGTGAGCAGTTTTTGAATGAAACCAATTCAAATCAAACTTTGATCACACCCAGTCCCGTTTCTGTCCTCTTCGTCACCTCCTCACCGTTCATCCTATTCCTTAATACCGCCCGGTGTTTCTTTCATCCCAACGTAATCTAAACAGTTTGTTTGAGATGACCATTGCTGATAACACATAGAATACTTTTTTATTCTTTTCCTCCGAGAGAAAATTTAAGTTTAATTTCGAATTCCAATATTTCTAAATTTAAATAGTGATACAGGTAGAACAGAAATATCATCTCTTCCATAATTACAGTAAACATTGCAAGAAATGCTTATCATTATGAGGTAGGCAATGTGGATAAAGGTAAACCACCCTGACTACCAAGAGATCTAGAAGGAACTGTTAATCTTCCCCGAAGTTGTCGGAAAATGAATTTTTCTTACCTCCACACTTTTCCATTCAATTTATTATTTCTTCATTGCTGAGACAAAATTAAATCTCATTAAAAGGCAAGTTCTTCAACCTAAGTTTACACAGAGAGTAATGGAATATTTAATAAAGTAATTAAATACAAGAAATTAATGGATTCCTAATGAATGAAGTTAATTCTCGTCCTTTCATCCTTTCAACCAACAAAATTATGAAAAAAACCAAACAGACCTTCCCCGAAAACTCCATAAGACTTGCTCACATTTCAAATCAATCCGGAAAACGTTCGCCTGTTCATCTTTTGCTAGCACTCTCTATCTTTGCCACTCTTATTCACTCACTCTCTTTCCCACTTCGGGTAAATGCCTATATTTTTTGTTCTTCCTCACTTTCTTCCTTCCCATCCATTTATTCGCTAAGCGTTTACTCTCTCTACACCTCTTCAATCCCTAGTAATGCAATGTTTTGACAATCTAGCAAATCCTAGTTTCCTCTCAAATCATCATGCTCTTTTCGTCTCTTATTTTTGATTTCCCGTTGCTAACCTCTTGCAGCTATGTTTAATTGGTTAGCCGGTAACTCAGTAAGTAGGTTGGCCATCTTATGGTCAGGTTTATTTGGTTGTAGTTATGTATCGCAAAAGGAAATGTGATCTGTCTTCCGGAATTTTTAAGGATTTCTTCGGCCGTTATCCGGTCACTTATTTCACTTCACCTGGCCTCATCCAGCGAAAAAAGCCATCCGGAAAAATCCAGAAAAACCAATCCTCTTCATCTAATCTACTCGTTTTGTATATCAGCAATGGATCTTTGAAATTAATAATATCTGTATCAATCCTTATCATTCGACCGATGTTTCGAGTAGGAATTGTGACAACACAAACATTGATAATACGGTAATTTCAAAACAGGAAATGAAATTGACAGGTGAAATCAGTTAGATAAAATTAGTAAAATTAGTTGATTAGTTAAAATTTGGTTAATGAAATTGATGAGTAAAAATTAGTTTTAGCCGCACTTTTCGTGCTACCAAATGATTTGAGAGATTCGGGAAGAGAATTATATGGAAAAGAAAAATAGTCGCCGCGGGTTGAATGAGAGTATTGGGATATTAAACTAATAATAGTACTCTTCCTCTGCTAAACTAAAGTTTTCAATGAAATGAAAAGCTAACAGATATAAGGAGCAAGGGAGGGGGAAAAGGAATTTGCAGAAAAAATAAGTGATGAAAAATTGGGAAAATGAGAGGAAGAGAGAGAGAGAGAAAGAGGGAGAGAAAGAAAGAGAGAGAGATCCAAGTATATAGGATACTTCTATGTATATTTTTGGTCTGCGAGAAGAAATCAGATTTCCCACTGGTCTAGGCTTATCTATCAGACAGTCAATGTGATATGGGCCCTTCCTGCTGAAGTTAGGCTTTGAAAAATTTTACCCATTCCAGGCCTATTACTTCCCTTTCTTGCTAGCCTTTAGCAGTATCATGACATAATCGATGAAGGAAAGCGAAAGGTAGATGGAAAGCTTCTCTTTCCATTGCTGAATATTTGTGGCTTTGATTTTGAAACTCTTCCAGCATTCTGTGCCCAATTCATAAGAAAAGGAGGATTTCAAATTATGCTCAAAGAATGAAAGTATAATGATTAATGGCAAACTAGGATCATTCCATCTATCTCTTCCCTGTCTATCGTTTGTTTAATGAATTAAATTTCCGGTGATAGGAAATTAAGTAAAAAAAAAGAATAGCTAGATGAAATTATAGAGCACATTCAGTATGTTCGTCTTTTAGAATTGAAATTAATCCAACAAACTACGATAATTCGAAAAAGCTTGCTTAAGCTAGAGAAAACACGATTCATTAACGATTAAGCAAAACATTCAGTGATAACATTATTAATTTGTTAATAGGAAGGATAAAAAAGCTATAATCGGTGTTAGATGAGCTTGTGAGAGAGAAAAAGAGAGGGAGAGAGAGAGAGAGAGGAAGAACATTTGGTTACTTAAAAACTTTTTTTACTACACGCTAAACCGAGCAGTCTGAGAATTACAAATGAAGGAAGCTTTCAATTGTTGTATGAAAAGAAGTTGATCAACATCACTTTCAAGATCTATCAGATGTAACAGCTGATACCTCATGTCAGATATTTTGAACTCATATCTCTACGCTAAACAAAATTTTCGCTAAAAACATGTCTCGTTGACACACCGTTGGCAAAACGTCTGGAAATGTCGGAACACATGCACACACCTATACAAACATACCCACAGGTACACATAAACGTATATATAACACGCATATACGTACACGTCGATATATACACACATAGACACGTGCACATACGTGAATGAGAGAGGAAGAGATGCCGTGCTCTACTGCTATTTATTCTAGATTTATGAGGATACGTCAGGACATTAACTTCCGGAAGTTTGATGGAAACATGTGAAGACGTTATTTTTTAAACTGGAAACTAGCAATCCGACGGAAAAAAAAGAGAATATTGTTGTGGATTTCTTTTGAAAGGAAGTAGGGAGAAATATTTGTCATTAAAGTGTCACCGAATTTTAAGTGATGTAACAACGTTATTAAAGTTTGCATTTTATTTAAATTTATTTTTTTCACAGGTTTCACAAATTTCATTACTCAGATGGATGTAATTACATTTGGTCGATAATCTATTTCTGCATAAACAAACTGATTCAATAATTAAAGTAATATTTATCATTCTTTACAGAATGCTATGCAAATAATCTACAAAACCTTTGGTATCAAAATGAGCATTAAACTTACAAGCAATCAATAATGCAAAGATTAGAGTACCAAAGAACAGAGCCTGGAAGTGACGTAAATTATGCTATGACATCCATAGCTTGCTGAGAATTGTGCTATATCATCCGAGAATGGATCTTACAATTTCCGAACCGGGACTTTTTTCGGGTCATACAACTACTGATAATAATTCCGCACAAAAATCAATCCAATTTTTTAAATGAAAAATTCAAAACAATTTTATTTAGTTCGTACTTATGCATTCTATACAGTTAATTATGCCCCTACGACTACGTGAGGAGTAATTTGTTAAACAGCGAACGCAATTCCATCCAACAGAATTTAATAGAAAAATAGCCATTGTTGCAAGAGTTTCGCCCAAATGTATGGAATTCACGGCTTTCAATAACGTATGCGTATGGCATTTTGATTTATACGCACGCCGAGTATAACTATGATAACCTGATGTCCACGTACGTCGAATATAACTCCTCATTATTCAATATCTTCGTA
>NW_018108184.1:905656-910292 GCF_000183805.2 Loa loa | reverse complement strand
TAGGTAAGGAAAATTAGAAAAAAAAAAAAAAACTGGAAAATGAAATGATGACGAAAACATACATGTTCCGTAATAAAATAAGCGAATAGCAAAACAAAATCGATAAAACTATTAGCGTTGAAAGCATATCGGAAATCAAATAGATTGACAGAAATTAAAAAGCAGAAGAGTGGAATTTCCGGAAATATATATCTGTAATAAATAGAACAGTATAATAGGAGATCGTGCGAAGTATGTTTCACTTTACAACTGGCACCTAAAACAGACTTTTTCGCGGTATCATAATTTTTAAAATCCCCAAATTTTATTGATTTACAAATAATTTCATTTTTGAATCATGAATTTTTATCATTTATCATTATTATGAATACATATTAACTAGTCGAAAATCTGACAAGCAGAACAAATATATACGAATTACTTCTTGTAACGTTGATATCTCGTTTAAATAATCTTTCAACTGATAACTACTATATTCTGTTCGAATGATTGCATCAGTCGACGATGATAAATTCCCCCCCCCAAAAAAAAAAAAGAAATCATCGATGAAAATAAAATAATTTTACAATAAAAAAATGTTTGAGAATAAATTGGAACAGAATTTGATATCAAAATTTTCGGGCATTTAAAAAATTTTAGGTAAGTTTAAAACATTTTCTTTTTCTTTCTTCCCTCGTCTTTCAATAAAGAGAAATACTTTTATAGAATTTCTAATGTTTCCATAAAATAATAATGAAAAAGCATTAATTAATGACACTAAATATATTCCATCCATTAGTTTAGAGTGTGAAAGAAGGAAACAACTTTTACCAAATGATAATTATCGATATCATATTTTATCAACAAAATGGTAAGTGATTCAAATATTTTAGAGAAATATTATTAGATTCACTAAGATCTATTGATGGAAGAATGTCTGCATATAAAGAAATTTCGAAGCGCTATTGTCACCTCTCTTAGCAGTGAATTTGGAAAATAAATTGAAATGAAAGAAATGTCAATGTGATTTCTTCATTTTGTCATTTGTATTGCTTACCTTATAATCATTATTTCGGGTTTTGAAAGAAATTTAAAAAAAAACGGGTATTTTATTCTCACATGGTCATCATTTTTGAGTATGATATCTTCTTACATCCTGTCACCACTTTATCAATTTTATTTTTTATTTGTCTCTCTTTATTAATTTGATTTTGCTCCGCAATTTTTCATTATTCTACGACAGCTACATTTATCAATTAGTCAGAATAATCAGGATGAATCAGTCATTTAAGCATTATCATTCGCATTCCCAGAATTTTTAGGAAATGATACTATATTAAGTAAGCCTAGTCATTTTCATCTCTTTTTCAATTGATTTGTGATAAGGGAAATTATTAAGTAAGCAAGAAACAAGATGCTGCCAGTATCACAATGCATTACCACTTATATCAGTTATATCACCCAGTGACAGCGACAATGTTTACTGGATATGTTGTAAACATCAACCATCCTGAAAATATTCCATCCCATTAAGCCAATACTACCTTCGGCCTTCTAAAATTTAACAATTATAGCATCATAATTATAGCATGATCGACCTCATTTATTTGTCTAAGGTCGATCATTATATATACATATATATAAGAAAAAGTAATCTAATAAAGGAATCAATTCAATCCGCTTCCAAAATCAATTTCAATTCAATCCGATTCAATCCGCTTCCTTCAAGTTTGAATTTTCTTTGAATCAGTCAATTACACTTTATCACAACCGAATCATTCATCCAAACTTTTGATTTTATGAAAGCATTTTCTTTTCCTAATTTGATAGTTTGATTTCATAATTTTACAGATTTGAATATAATTGAATCCATTCCTGGACAAGAATGTATGGGAAAAGATTGGCGGAAATGGTTGAATCAGGATTTAAAAATTAATTTTTTAATAAACGAAATCGAAATTAAAATTCTAGTCGCATTCTAGTTGCCCAAATTGTTTTATTAAAACTATTCAGAAGTTGGCAGCTTTTAAAATTCATAGCTGACTCAACACCTGCTAATGCAGCAAGGATAAACTGTGCTTGCAGTGCAAACTTCACACAATTATTAGCATATCAGCAGCAAAAGTAGTGGTGATTATAGTTTTTTGACGGTGATAAGAAATGATAATGAAAATATCCAGTTATATGGATTTTAGGTGTTATTTGAGATGAATCAGTAGCAAATGAATAATTTATGCTTCAGCCATTTGGCAAATCATATGTGCCTCCTTGGCTTTAAGATGGAAATTCGTTTGATGTCTTCGCTCGAAACTAAAACCCAGAAGGAGATATGGCTGTTACTGGTTTTCATGGTCAATACTACACCAAGACAATGATCATAACAACATAAAGTGTTGAATGACCGTTCCAAACTCGATATCTCACATTATAGATAATAATGACAACTAGCTCTCCCACTTTCAAGGGTGCAGCCGGTGATAAGTGGTCAGTTTTGTGATGACCAATGGCTAACAATCGTCATGACACAAAGAGAAAACTGATAGGTGAATTAAGTGGGTGGGAAAGACTGGGGAATATTGCTACTATGAAGACGACAATGAGAAGGTGGAGATGAGTGACGTCACCATTTTGGCATGTCGTAGCACAGCGCATCGCTCAATTCGGGGCAAGAAGAGGGGGTTAATAGAGATGAAATGAAATCTCTCTTGAATTTTGGAGAACGAGAAGACGAGAGGGAACCGGAGAGAGAGAGAGAGAGAGGAGGGAGAGAGAAGCGGTGTGTGCGTGGCAAGCTGAGAATTGATTTTTGGGGAAACGGAGATGGATTAGAGTTGGTGGGAGAAGGGTAGTAGCTTGTTCCTGAACTTCCTCCATCAGTGTCACTGCATTGTCACACCTATTCCACTAACTCTCGACCTCTTTCTTTTTTACTAACTCTTTCTTTGTCACTCTCGACTGTCTTTATTGTTTTTTTCTCAACATCTGACCCTTTTTTTTATTGTACCCGCATTCTTGACCATTTCCATTTTTCAGCACTACCGATCTCAGCCCTCACTCTCGATCATTTTCATTTTCATCTCTCCTCGTCCTTCGCTTACTCTCGATCGTTTCATTTTCATTGCCCATTCCCCTCTACTCTTGACCATTTTCATCCGTTTCCTTGTTTTTCGATTATTTTATTCGACCACATATTTACATAAGACGAGAAGAAGCTACTCAGATGTTGAATTCCACGAGCTACATGCTTTATTGAAGTAAGGTAGAAGCTGTTCTTCACAGATACACCAATCCTTTGACCTGAAAACGAGCAATGAAGTAATCTCTTTTGACCTTTTCAGTTTAAATACTAATTTTTATACTTCTATTTGTTGTTGTATTTTCATTGCTTATTTGTTCATCAAAAAGTGCTTTACATTTAGTCACATGTTTTTCTCATACAACATGCAAGTGACAAACGGATGCCAACTATTGGGGATATTTGCGATTAAGTTGCAACTTTATCTCGTTCATAGGATGATTTTTCGGCTAAATTAACTTTTTTCTGATCTCTTCATCCATTTACGTATGAAAATATATGTTTAGTATACTTCTGAAAGCTGAGATTCCTGTACATGACACTGTTAACTTGTGTTGCTTGCTTGTATAAGAGGGATTCATCATCTGTAGTTAGTAATGATACTGCTATAAATAATAATATCAGGTAAAAAAGAGACATGGGCGTTTGCGTGGGAAAATTCGAGTTATTGGTAGTTTTGTTCATTTGCATCTCTTGAACCCTTTATATGTTAAAACTTTCTGGAACTATTTTCCTCCCTAAAAATTCTCCTAAAGTAGCTTGATGTTATGTGCATGAAGTTACGAAAATTTTTGTCGCAAAGGGATGAACAGAAAATTTATGGTCATTTGTTAGCTTTATTTCTTTCATTTCAGAGGTCACATTTGATTGGATTTTACTGGCACTAACGTTATGACGAAAACTGTATTTCAGTACTCACTCAGCAGGATGTTCACACTAATGGACTAATTAATTACTGATGAAAAAAGATCAAAATCAAATAATCAATATGAAGTAAGCCATTTTGTCGAAGTTTTTTTGATTAAGCTACTTGAGAGCAAAGCGAATAAAGAGAAAATAAAATTTTTATTTATATTTTATCATGTTCAATGATGGCTAATTCCTTCATCTTCTAACAGAGTACACTTGCGTTGCTATACGATCTAACGGTTTTCGTTTCGACTTTGTTTTAGTAGTGGAATTTTTTTTTCTTCAGAGCCAATCACGCCTGATTTTCCAATATACTCGCGTGTATGCAAAGTATTCAATGGTTATCCTAGAAGAGGAACTGAAAAGATATTGTCGAATGCGGGTCAGTTCGTTGTAGAGGCTTTATCAATGCTTTTTATGTTGTAGCTCTGTTGAAAATTAATTTAATGTAACTAAGTTTATTTGAGTGTTTTGTTACTTAAGTATTCTAGAGCTAGAAGTTGCAAAGGTAGGTCTTGTGTCGTTCAGAATATTCAAATATATTTCCGTAATTTTCAGCCAAAGATAACTTCACCGATCACTTAACTTAGAGTGAGAGTAAGCTTTTTCTAAAAAATTATAAACCACTTGTGATTTACTTTCGCATCGTCATCAAGGATTCTTAATAGAGTT
>NW_018108184.1:783280-905343 GCF_000183805.2 Loa loa | reverse complement strand
CAAAGGGATGAACAGAAAATTTATGGTCATTTGTTAGCTTTATTTCTTTCATTTCAGAGGTCACATTTGATTGGATTTTACTGGCACTAACGTTATGACGAAAACTGTATTTCAGTACTCACTCAGCAGGATGTTCACACTAATGGACTAATTAATTACTGATGAAAAAAGATCAAAATCAAATAATCAATATGAAGTAAGCCATTTTGTCGAAGTTTTTTTGATTAAGCTACTTGAGAGCAAAGCGAATAAAGAGAAAATAAAATTTTTATTTATATTTTATCATGTTCAATGATGGCTAATTCCTTCATCTTCTAACAGAGTACACTTGCGTTGCTATACGATCTAACGGTTTTCGTTTCGACTTTGTTTTAGTAGTGGAATTTTTTTTTCTTCAGAGCCAATCACGCCTGATTTTCCAATATACTCGCGTGTATGCAAAGTATTCAATGGTTATTGTGTTTTGCTTCTTCCTCACATTTCATTTTTAATCTCCTGTGTTTTTAGAGTGCCGCCATTCTTTTTAATTCATGAGAAAGTTTTTAATTTATTTAGGAAAATTACGTGAATGGTTAGTCTTAGGATGAATGTTTGGGAGTCGAGATAATTTCGATGTATATAATTTCGTAGGTTAATGACACTGTACTATTTGTAATTTTGTGTGGGAGAGATTAATAATCAGAACAGAGGTTTTTCTTAAGCAAATAAAAAAGGTGATCATTTTACCTATTAGTATGATTCTGAAAACGACAAAAACTGATATTTATTTCCGGTTGGTATATGCCTGATTGCATGTAAATATATTATGTGCGTATATACATTTTTATGTATGTATATATGTAGGAAATGATAAAAAACTTCCAGCAACCTTCATTTATTTTATTTTCGGGAAGGAACATGCCTGAAGCTGTCTATCAGTGTGTGCACTCATCACCAACGTCTTCAGCCTATTTCGCTAAATATCATTTTCGGATTTTTTTTAAATTGAAGCAGCAGATAATGGTACTGTCCAGTTGATTTTATCCTTATCAATTTCCCTGTCCAGAAATGAGTTTTAGATGTTGCAAGCAGTGTTTATGAGTGAGTGGGTAATAAGGACAACCGTTTTACGCTTTGAAAATCTTAAAATTCTAGTCATCTTGCATGGAAACTTTTGTGACGTTACGTTCTATCTTACATTAAACCAATAATCGAAAGATGCAACTCGGTAAATAAACAATCATGGTAGGGGATAGTGGGCTAGATTACCAAAGCAAATATCTCTTAATGATGTCTTACATTTAATAATTTTGATTCTAGAAATTGTTGTAGGGAAGGGAGAAGGGTGGTAATTAAATATAATATTTGCTGATTTGAAATTAGTTTTGTCACAATATCGATGGAGAAAATTTATACATCTATATTTATGTATACATGTGAGCATGTTTCCCAGTATATTTTGCGCACATGAATGTGTATGTCTTTTTTTGGTATGTACTTGCCTTCTTGTACACTACCGTCGCGTCCTGTGATTTGATTGAATTCATGCACCTGGTTAACAAAGACGATATCGTACGCTCCATTGTTAGCGTAGTGATGTCACTATATATTTATTGGTTTTTGTCCTTGAAACTTTCAAAATTTAATGTAAACTGACAATGAAATAAAAAAACGTTATATTAAAGAATGATTTTGTGGTATTTATCGAACGAGCTGACAGGAAAAGGCAGGTGCTGTTTCCGGTGTAATATATTAATCATTTACTGTTTTAGAATTACTGTCCTCATTCGTGACGACAAATTTTTCTTGCATTTTCCATTCTCAGTTTTTTAATGGGAAAAAGTATGTTAAGATTGGTTTCTGGTTTTTGTTGTGCATTCTTTCATTTCTAATGTATGTTATACGTGTGTGTCTTTAATTCTGGTTATATACGCCCAGCAGTGGAATGTCCAAGTTCACAAGATGTGCACTTTCGATGTAGCTCTTCCCCACCCGCCAACCTATCTAGCTATAGAAATTTGTAACTTGACCCATTTTGACATCATACGTTTTCTGGACAAGCCTTGGATAACTGCTGCTTATTGCCATCTTTTGGTGGTTTCTTTTATTTCCATTGAACGCATTATTATTCCAAGTTAAAAGTTTTTTTTTACATTTATTAGAACATGTATAACTTGTAGGGTTGAGTGGATTGGAATACTGTTCAGTTTTTAGACTCCTTGAAGGATTATATACTGGATAGGATAGTGTTCCTGAGTTTTTTGAGTTCAAGAGCAAGTAAAGTGACAAAGTTCTTAGTAACTCCTTGTCCATGATATATGATATGTACTTAATATTTAAGGTAAATCGATATGCAGTTAATTTATCGAAAATGGAAGGAAAAAAACTGAAAAAAATGTTGATTTTAATTTCATAATAAACATTCAGTTTGCTAAACATATTTTATGAGTCACTGTAATATTTCTGCTAATGTTAAAATAGTTTGGTCACAAGAAAGTTCCATATGATAATTTATTTCGACTAGACAGATAAGAAACGTATTGCTGTTGATTGTAATGAGTGTAAGTAGACGTGTAAAAGATGCCTATTTTCATTTTTTTTGTCCCTTGGCTTTTCTCACCTTTTCCTGAACTTTATCCCGTCTATCCAAAGTTTCCGTTACCGTATGATTTTTCTTGTTTACGATATTTTATATTCTTGCGAATATTCATTTCAATGAATTTAATAATTTAATAAGTGGTATCACTTATTTTAATAATAAGAAATAATTTAATAAGTGGTATCATGAGCTTTCATAAGAACGTTTGTGCATAATGCTTTTCCCGAAATACGTTTACATCATTATTAGAAAATGCGTTGTACAAAATGATCGAATGCTGATGACTCATCCACCAAATATTCGATTCTTGATCCCTGCTTATGTCGTGTGATGAAGCATGTGTCAAAAAATGACATTCTTGTTCCTCATTCTGCAATTATAGCTTGTACTATTTAGTTTCAGATGGCAGTAGAAAACAGAAGTGATGGTCGGGTGATGTTTGTTGCCATATTTATTGCTTCCTCTTTATTGATTTCTACCCAATGCTTTACTGCACTGA
This sequence comes from Loa loa, assembly GCF_000183805.2. Classification (NCBI taxonomy): domain Eukaryota; kingdom Metazoa; phylum Nematoda; class Chromadorea; order Rhabditida; family Onchocercidae; genus Loa; species Loa loa. The sequence goes on along the minus strand of NW_018108184.1, from coordinate 902,266 downwards.
AGCATAATTCTCTTGGAGATATTCTCAATGACGATACAATCAATGTAAGTCGCTTTTCATTTCTTGTAATTTCTCGTGATGGTTGCTTAACTGATGTAGTCTTAACAGACTGCGCTCACTGCCAGTAACTCACGTAAGAGCGTGCCTTTTGTCATAAGTTATGGTAGCCGCCAAGGCTTGTGTCAGATATTTATGTATTCCGTAATCGTTCCAATGACGATTGTGATATTTAGCTTTTGCAGGTATGGCTGCTAAATAGAGTGTCTTAAAGTTGGAATAGAAGTAATAGTAATGGTTTATTTGGTAGTGGCTTCTAACTTTAATATTAATCGAATAACTCATTTCAAGTCCACGGATTATGTTTATTCATAATATGAATTCGTCATGTGGCGCTAATACTAGCCATTTTCATTGATTACAGCTGAAAGAATCATCGGGTAGAGCAGAAATGAAACTTCCAGCGAAACCGGTTTTTTTGAAGAAGCATGGCGTCGAAGGTCTTAATTATAATCTCGACAATAAATCACGTCCCTTCATTTATTGTGATGTAAGTTTCAGATACGTACGAAAGAAAAATAACGGTTGATTTCAGAGCAACAACAATTTAGTTCCGTTAAGATAGTGTTTCTTGTCGTTCGAATCATCATCCAGGCATTTTCATGAAATTGCAGTTCATTTTGATGTAATTCATGCAGCCATGTAACAGGAATGTACTAAAGAAATTAGTGTACAAAGTTTTTCTAGTTTTATGATGTTAGTTCATGTGATCCAATGGAACGGAGTTGTCCGACCACGAAAATGTGTTATGCTTCAGTAAACGATCATCGCTTAGGTTGTATGGCTGCTTTGGTAAATAACTCATTAACACGGGTAACTTTTTTATTCGTTTCTTATTTTCAGGAGCACTGTTAACTTCATGTATTAATTTCTTTATATATTTTTTGTTTCACACTTGTTCATCTCTCCTTGAAATCCAAAAAAAAAACTCTTACCTAGTGATATTTTGGGACTTTTATTGCTTCAAATCTACCGTTTGTAGATTTATCCATTTTCACTTTAATGCTTTTTATTCAGGGTGAGAGTCATAAATAAAAATATGAAGTCTTTATGTTTAAAAATTTAAATGATTACAAGTAAAATGAAACGCAAGAATATGTGAGACTGTTAATACAACTCGCAGTTATATAAATACAAATTGCAAATTGCTTTCTTACAGCAGGTGACTTTAAAAGGGTGCTGGATGCATGATGGTAATTTGGGTAACTGCGACAACAGTCAATGTATTGCTGATGAACGACCAACTGGACATGGTAATGCTGCTTTATTTTGTTGTTGCAGCACTCACTATTGTAATCGACGTGTACAGTTTCCTCCACAACGTACAGCCACTCGTAAGTTTACTTTTTATTAGTATACGAGCAGATTACATGTGTTTCACTTGGTATGAAGGCAAATCACCGATTTACTTACCGAGCGATTTACTTACCTATTATTTTATTCTATTTTTGTATCCACGGTTTGAATGAATATTTTACAACGTCTCGACATATTTTGTTTAAACCATTCATCTTTAATAAATTATAATACTGCCTTAAATGATGGAAAATGTATTGTTATGAGAAGAGTGTAGCGATGAAATTCATTACATACGTATTAAATATATTACTTAAAATGGATGTTCAGTTTCCATTCTTTATCGAACATAATGTATTTCATATTTAGTCAGCTGTTTAGATGATCCAGTTATTTAATCATGAAATAATTTTTCTCTTCCAGGAAACGCTACTTCCAAAATAATTGTATCTGTTTATCAATTGGAATTTTGCCATAGCTTTTGTAAACAAAAAAGGAAGATTGTTTTAGCACCACCGACTACGGTAGAACCAACGGAAGTGGAAGATCCAGGATTCTTTGGTGCTGGAAGCAAAATGTTCGCTATTATCATTCTTGGCTTCTTTTCTCTTTGTGCGTTGGCTTTGTTCTGCTACTACAGTTATCGGGAATACAGAAACAGTCGACATTATAAAGAGAAGGTTATAATTAACCGGGCTTTACCTCTTGTTCAGATTCAGTGTTACACAAAGCATTCTAATAGACAAAGAGACATTCTCCTAGGTATAGTAAGCAGAAATCATTGCTTGCTTGAGTTTCAGGCTGCCGATGCATTTTCGATGCCCGTCGTTGGTGATGCGAAATTACCTTTGATTGGAGCCAAAAATGACGATAACTTGAAGAATATTATCAATCTTGAGGTATTTCCCTCTCCTGTTATTATTTCAACATTTTCAGTTGCGTTGTCTACTGCTTACTGAAGATTGGTATCTTTTAAATTTTTAATTTTTGATAAGATGTATTGTATGCTTCACGTTTTCTATAAGTTTTCATTTTGTATGAAGATGATGGCGTAAGAACCTTTCTAAAGCAAAGCTCTGCAGTTCATTCATACTACAGCTGGGATTAATACTTAGGTGTCTATGGAAGGATTTTACTATGTAAAGCAAAATTATCTGCAGATATTCACTTGGTCAGATCCGTTCTCACGATCTTTATTAGTTGTTAATGAAGAAGAATGGTGGGATGGAAACGGGATTTGAAATCTTCGAAATCTCTTATCTGAGTTCTAGCACCTTACTCGTGTTCTGGTTTGATTGTATATCATATTTAGTTGGTGGCTCGCGGTCGATTTGGTCAAGTATTTCGTGGTGTACTAGACAATGAAACTGTCGCGGTAAAAGTTTTTCCACCTGTGGATGTGAACAGTTGGATCGTTGAACAGGTTCGAATGTCTTTTCTTTTTTTTTGCTGTTGTCCTTTGACACTGCAAAATCTTTTTCTTTTCAAAACTCGAATTACTGCTAAGCAACATTAAAAAACAGATTGTTATTGAACTTTTTTTTTTTCGTGAAACTTTCATTATCCACTATATTGTAGGAAATTTACGCGATAGCTTCTCTTCGAAGACACAAAAATATATTGCGATATTTGGGCGCGGAAGTTCATGGAAACGATTTCTGGCTGATTACAGAATTCCACGATAACGGCTCACTGTTTGATTTCCTTCACGTAAGCTAAATTTTTTAATACCTCTGCAACATTACCCATAATTCTAACTCACTGATATCACTCAGACAACTTCAATAAACCTACTGAAGCAGTTGCAGTTTTGTATTCAAATCTGATGAATTTTCTGGAAATATTTTACTGGCTGCATTTTGGCTGCCATTTAATATTTTAATAAGATTATTTGTTTTCAGTGAGCTTATTTTAATCTTTATAAGTGCATCACTTAACTTTCTCATTTTTTGGTCGCTTTCTTTTTGTGAGTTCTTACCATTCAGTTCTTTTCAATCTGCAAATGCTTTTTAATTCATCACTTTTCAGTTTCGTGTCTTGACTTTACAAGAATCGTTGAAAGTAATAGCTTCAATGTTGAAAGGATTGTCTTTCCTTCACGAAGAAAAAATGATCGATGGCGAACTAAAACCTTGTGTTGTGCACCGGCAAGTCTATCTTCATTCACATTTATCATCATAAGTTGCCACATTTCTTTTTCGACCGGCTCTTATGTATTCTTAATTGGGATTTTACAAAATTTAATAGCTGAAGTTTCTGTCGCGACACTGGGAAATCATTCAGGTAGCTCCCAAGCAGCTGAACAGAAATATAACTTTAAATAAGGAAAAAAGGGTTCCGAAAACGTGCTTCTGTGTTTTTCATTTCTATTATATTTTCTATTACATTTCTATTATATTCTAGTATTTATTAGATTTCAGAGATTTTAAATCACGAAATGTACTTTTGAAGTCCGATTTAACTTCGGTAATCGCTGATTTTGGTCTAGCGTTGAAGTGCGAAAACGGTCAAATGCCATCTGATGACAATCATGGACAGGTAAACAATATTTTTATAAACCATCTGTTTTGCAAACAAATTCATAGTTTTTCTTCCCTTAGTTTGATGCTTTCTATAAAACTGGAAGGTTTGGTTATTGAATTTACAGGTAGGAACGCGACGTTACATGTCACCAGAAATATTGGAAGGTGCTACCGAATTTACAGCCTTTGCTTTCCGTCAGATTGATGTGTATGCTTCTGCTTTGGTCTTATGGGAGATTCTATCGCGAACATCAATGGGTAAAGGTAAGCTTAAGGTTTATGTTATATCACTTCGTTGCTCATGTGGAAAAACTACCGATTGGATTTTCACATGTGAAATGAAAAGCTATTAGATATTCAAGGCTGTTGTTTGGGTTTTTATTAACTTTTATTTTCGAACATTTCTTTTATAACGAAAGATGTAACTCAGCCAGTGCGATTGGTTTCTTTCATTTGCTGGTATCGCATATCATCGGTCGTCATGTTTTTTAAAAGTTCTTCATCATGTAGTTCTCGATTTCACTTGTCTCCTCTGTTTCTAGAATCTGTCTAAAGTAAACTGCGGAAAGTTTCTTGTATGTTGCATCATTGCTGTACACTTTAGATCCCCTGATAATGCTTCAGATGATGTTGTGGGGGAATATGAACGACCGTATGAAGCAGAAGCTGGAGTGCAGCCAACATTGCATGATATGAGACGAGTTGTTGCTGTAGAAAAAAAACGACCAAGTATTCGTGCTGCAGTCATGGAACATAACGTTTGCTTTTTGAAATTTATTAATGAGTTCAATGAAACAAATAGTTGCTGTCTCTTTATGTAATGTGTTTCCATCCATACTTTTGCGGTTTCCGTTCAACTTTGGTCATTTGCGAGATTCTTTGGAGATTTTATTTATGCAGTTTTAGATTGGTGGTGTTTTATGGAAGACAGCTGAAGATATGTGGGATATGGAACCGGATGGCCGTATCACTTCTGGATGTGCATACGAACGTGCCAATACATTATTCATGTCCTATGCTGCGGATTTAAAATTTGAGTGTACTACGCAACCGGAAAATTCTATAAGTTAGTTCTTTTACTGTAGTTTATAATTCTAGTTATATCGGTATTTATTAATTAAAAAATGAAGCTATATTTGATGACGTTTGTAGCATAATGATCTTTACGTCAAGTATTTCTTGATTTTCCTAACGAAGTAAGTTTTCGCCTGCTGTTCCAATTTTTCATTTTCATGCCAAGGAAACGCAATGGTGGTCTGGCAAATAATTCAATTAAGCAATAATTGCCCAAGCAGTTCATCGTGCTACTACAATTATTACAAAATATTTAATGAATTGTGCTATGTGTGATGTATTATTTGTAGATGGTGCGCTACCTTCATATACACAAGAATATGGAGTGGTACCGGCAGCACTACTTATCAAAGATGGTTCTTTGGGTTCCAATGGATTCCATGCTTCAATGGAAGAATATGCACAAGCCTGTACAGCACCTCCAAATGTTCGATACTTTGCAACTCTCGATACAGAGAAAGTAATTCAGGATAATATAATTCCCTTATCAAATCAAGGTGCGCATAGTACTTTCCCATTATCGTGATGATTCGTTTCTATATGGATATGTTGTACAGTTTTATTCTGTTTATCTTTATTGCAGTGGTCAAGTCAGACGGCGTAGAGCATTGCTCCATTGGTGGTTTAATTTAATCTTTGTTTTTTTTAAATCATTTAAAAAGTGTCGCTGTCAGCTTGCAAATTATAATGTCTCATATCCTTTACATATTATATGTAAATGTTTGATTCAGTATTTAATGCTGGTGTAAAGTTGCATTAGAAAATGTAAATTTTACTCTGACCTTTGTTAATATCCGTCTACTGATAGTGACATTTTCTGTTGCATCAGCTGTATTTATTAGTGCGACGCTAAACGCCAGTTGCCCTTCTGTAATGATTTTGAAATTTGGGATCTGATGGTCTAGAAAAAAAAGTTCGTTATTTTATAGTTTGTTTTTAGAAATCCTACTTATGGATACATTCCACTTGATGTTTGAAATAATAAAGCATGTGTAGTAATGGGAAGATCATCAGATATAGTATAAATTTGTCTGTTACTTTTCATTGTTCATGTATAGTTTGCTTCTGTTGTGTTCGGTGTACATATTGTAAACTTTATACATATTTACATTCTGCAGGCAGGTATTTTACATTATTGCTATTGTCTTTGCTTATAAAGTAATCGTTGTCATGAAAATGATGAACGATAATTTTTATCGTTTGTCTTTATTTATTTAATCTGTCTGTTGTTATTTATAAATTTTGACTTTGCCATTTTTAAATTTTTCGTTTTTTTCCTCTCTGATTGTTACCTTCGAAAGTTTGTAGTAAGGGATATTATACGGCTATCGTCTTTTAATGCTGAAATCTCGATTGAATTTTCTTTAATGGCTTATTAGCGTAATTTATTCTCTGGTACTCTGTCTAATTGGAACCCATAAGAATGGTATGTTTTGTTCCTAACGATGAATTTTGTTAGTGGAACGATGAATAACTTTAATGGTCATTAGTTTATTTTTAAAGAGAATGTAGAAAGAAGGAGTGGATGAAAAGGTCCTGATAGATTATCATTTTAAAGAAATAAAAAGTGCTTGATGATTTTGATTTGTATATAATAGCATGATTAGGAAGGAGTTTTGTTGATTATTCGTCCTCTCGTTTTCCCCTTGCTTTTCTTGTAAAATTTATTGGTTGAGTGCTTCCTACATGATTGAATTATTGAATGTTTTGGAATTTCATCTTATAATTGAGCAAAATATTTTTTTACTAGACCAATGTAAGCTCATCTTCATTGATCCAGCTGTCAGATAAATCTTAGTCCTGTTCCTGTTGATTTCGATGGGTTGAAATATGAATTATGGATGTAGGAAGCAAGTAAGAATATTTGTATTTTATTGTTAAGTTATATTTAAACTTAACGAGACTGTAAACGTGTGTCTGTTTTCTCTCATCTCCTTATTTTCTGTATGTTTGCCAAGTTCAGGAAAAAGAAAAAGATTGAATAACATATGAATAAATTCTTCTGTAACAATTTCTATGCGTAAGTGTAATAGCATTCTGTGAAGGATGTCGGTAACGAAACTATCTGCATGTGTAGCACGGATAATATCATGAACTGGAAAGAATCGAGTCGTTATAAGTGCTGTGAGGTTTATGAATTTCGTGATCATCTCTCTTTGTATTGTAAAATGGTAATGTGTTTAGTTGCATTTCTGATTTACGGTCTGTATTAAATAACTACTGACTTGTAATACGTAAGTTTCTAAGATATTCGCAAGAGTTTTTGCCAAATCGGTCCTGAAATTTTCACTAACAACAAGGATTTTGACTTCTCTTAATTGGAGAACTGATGAATTAGTTTGCGTACCGTACTGAATACATATTGGTGGGTAGTTGTGTAGATAAGGGGCATAAAGATTTCTTGTCGTAGTGCTCCAAGGCTTGGCATATGAACTAAACTAAGCTTTGGATTATGAAGCTATTATAGTCTTGCAAGATGTCGGCTACAGAACAGATGGCGCAAATGCTAAACGAACTAATGGGTGTAAAACGAAATGCGGATATTGGTGATACGGATGAGCCAGATTTCGATGAACCTGATGTGTGCAAGAATTTCTTAGTTGCATTCTGTCCAAATGAAATGTTCAGGAATACGAAAGCTGATCTTGGTTTTTGTCCAAAGGTTATTTTAAACCAATCACGTTAAATTTCGAGAACCAAAAAAATTCCATAATATACCGATACTATAAGTATCTTCTTTTACAGATCCATGATCCAGCTTTACGACTGAAATATCGTGAAAGTAGTCGTTTCGAAAAATTAGGATATGAGGAAGAGTTTTTGAATAAAATTCGTCGTCTGGACGATGAAGTGCGTCGAAAAATTGAGAAGAACGAACGCCGTCTTGCTATGACGCAACCTGTCATTAAAGGTTTGCTGTCGTTAAAATCTGCAGTTTGAAAGTTCTTAATATATCATTCTCGAGCAACAACTTTGTTTCTTGTTCAGAGCTTGAATTGCAAGGAGAAATATTTGGAACTAACTTACAGATGCTTCAAAAGAAGGCAATGAAGGTGAAACAGATGCACAACGCAGGCAAAAAGAGCTTATTGCTGAGCAACAGTCCAATCTATCTGCCAAAATCAACGATTGTATGGAAAAAGTAATTTTTTCCTCCTCTCTGTCGGCAGCCGTTGACGCAATAAAAATGTAGAAATAGCTTTATATATAAAATCAAGCTTAACTTTTCATATCGATACTTCCCCCTCCCCCCACCCAACGCTGATAACATTCATGATCAGAAATGAGGGTGGTGCATTTATTGATTATTGTTTCAAAATTCCCATTTTTTTAAAAGTCTGTTTGAAATTTTTTATCGAAAACGGCTGCCATTCATTTATTTTCATGTTTTCTCTATCCTTATTTTCTTTATTTCCTATTAGTCAATAAACTGTTCGATTCTTGGAATTTTTAGAAAGTATCTGTTGCATGAAACTTTCAAATCCATTCTCTGATTTTTGATTGGTCGATTTTTTACCTTACAACCATCATTTTCTCCAATTTCCTTCTTTTTTTGCCTCTATTTACAAAAAATTATACATCAATTTGCTCGCACAGCCTACCTCTAATCGACAATCTCACTGGTGAAGTCCATTTTTGCTGTTTCTTGCCTGCATACTGGAGGTCTTTCTAGGTGCGAAAAAGCGTTTAAAATGCCTTTAAAAAGGAATTTTTTCTTTAGGCTTCCTACACTTGTGAGCAAATTCCGTGCTTTGGAGCCAAAACGCCAAATCGTGTATACCTCAGGTTTCCCATCATATCATTTTTATTGTGTTAACGCGTTCGCTTCACTGCTAATGCTACCATTTAACATTGGAGTAAACGTAGTAACTGGTTTGTTTTTAATATTAAAGGCCGAAGCCTTGGGGGCACTGGGTAAAGTGGATGAAGCGAAAGAGCAAGTACGACAAGCGGACAAATTCAAACAAGAGCGTGCGGCTTTGGATCGTTTGCTGGCGCAATCGGCGAATCCTACAAGTCATATTGAGGATCTCGCCAATCAACTTTCAAAACCGATGGAAGTTTGCCAGGTTAGTTTACGTTGTTCCGTGAAGCTATTTTATGTTTGATGCGGTCTGCTTCTGTGATCATAAGGATCAAGTTGGAGAACGATTATTTCGAGAAAACTTGGGAATTTATTAAGAACATCACATATATATATATATATATATATATATGTATACATCACTCTTTAGAACGTCTTTTAGAAAATTTATTTTGAAAGTGAAGTTTTTCAAGGTTTGTGGATGTTTCATGCTTGTGAATGATGTGCAACAAAGAATAGATGACCATTATGCCGGTAAACAGCATATGGCCTATGCGAGAATTCGGGCGACAATTGAAGAAATGGATCGAAAACGGGAAGAAAAACGAAAGGTTTGCCTAATAGAAATTTTATCAGAAATGGTTGTTGGTAATAATGACAGTTGAAGTCTTCATCATTTGCTTCGTTTATATTTATGTGGGGTTGTGTGATGAAAAATAACCGAATCAGATTTATTTCTGATGATTAGATTTTATTCATCAAAGGTCGCCGTGTTGTATTTGTCCTCTCCGATAGTTTATTTGAACATTACGTCTCGTGATAGTTTATTTGAAGAAGTGAGTTCAAACTTCTAACCACACAGTATTACATTCGTATTACTGTACAAAGTTCTGTGCTGATTTCCTGATAATTTACAACTAATTTAGGGAAAGATAGAGCGTGAAGACAAGGAAAGGAAAGATCGTGAAAGGAAAGAACGCGATGACAGAGAACGACGGAACGAAAGAGATCGAGAAAGAGAGAGGGATCGTGACAGGGAGAGAGATAGAGATAAGGATCGAGATAGAAGACGGGATGAAAGAGACCGTGGGTATGTTTGTCATTAATTTTTGCCGTCCCCTTCTTTTATAGACAGTATTTCAATTGTCCGTTAAAGCAGGTGTTTCGAAAGGCGTAGTACTCGAGGTGCTAAACTTTTTTTGTAGAGTCTGAAATAGCAGAATATGGCGGGAGCACTTGATACTATCTATAGTATTCCTGTAGAGTCTTGAAAGTTTATAAAAAAATTTCCGATATTTGTTATAAGAATAGATACAAGACCAGAATAATCTTTAGTAGTAGAGATATAATTTGTATTACTGTTTACAGACATCGACATCGTTCGCCACGCTCACGGCGAGATGATGATCGACGATATGACCGTCATTCGGATAGACATCGAGATAGAAGAGACGACCGGGACCGGCACAGAGTAATCTTTTGTTACCTTTTATATTTTACTGGATAGCAAATTTTGATTAGTGTTTTAAATGCTAAAATTGACGTCTATATTGAGCAGTTAGCATCATGCAACTTTTGTTTGAAAAAATGAAGTAATTTTTGGTTAATCATACCAGAATTTTGTGCCGCCCGTAACTTTTTCAAATCCCAAATATTTCAATGAGAATTTAAGCTGTAAAATACACCTTAAAAATTCCTTCATAATTGCCATCGTATTGGTAGGGAAACCTGTTTCACTGAAAACGATAATTTCACCAACTATCTTAGCTGTTTACTATTCATCCTGGCGTTCAGTTGCTTATTCTTAAAGTTTCAAAACTCAAAATATTTTCAGCGATGAAAATGGACGCGTGTAGAGGGATGCATTTGAGTTGGACAAGAAGGATAAAACAGTGGTACATTGCCATCACTTCTCTTTGATATTTGAAATGCTTATTTTGTTTTCTTGCAGACATATTATAGTTGTGCATTAGTTTTACAGTTGCTGTAACAAGATTGTTGATGTCGAACCGAATGTTTTGTTTGTCCTTGCCTGATTTAAAAGATCGTTTCTTATACTTCCGTATTCTTGTCCATTCATCGGAGCTGTTGAATATATTGTTATTTTTTTCTTCCAACAAATTGGAAATATTTTTCGTGATCTATAACAAAATGTTAATTCGTATCATTTTTCTTCTGTACATCTGAATGAGAATAAAAAGATCGTTTGTCATGATTCAGAGCAACACGTAGGGAAATACGCGCAGAATGAGTTGAGTATTTACTTTGACTCTTCAGAGCTCTTTTTTATTAAATACATGAAACAAATCTAGGGAGATCTCTTGCGAATTCCGTTCTAATGCGATATTTTTATGTGGTTCTTATTTTTCCGATAGTGGATGGCCTATCCGTTAGTGGCTGGTATTACTAAATAAGATTTGTATGATACAGATTTTTCCTGTTATTGAACCCAGTAGTGACTTGTAGTAATATTCTGCATGAGGAAAAATTGATTTCGTTCCTGATTCTTATCGGGTTCAAATGCCTTATGAATATTTCCGCAAAAGTTACTGTATTGCAGGATGAATACTGGTTTAATTGAACTAGTCGAAGTCCTTTTTCAGAGGGGGAATGTATTATCGGCTTCAGTTATTCGAAGGGAAGTTCGATTCTGTTGCGGGGAGGGGAGGGTTTTCGGAAATTTTTTTTGATTGAGTTTTCTCATAAAATTTTTTTTGAATTCACTTCTAATTTGGTTGTTCGGTTCAAGTTCAGGAGTTCTCATCCTATTACCAGACTGCATACACTGCCGTCTGCAGGTATTAGGAAAGGCATCTAAAATTCGTTTTTAAGATTGGAAGTTATTAAAAAGATGTGAGAGGGGAAGTTATGGTATTTTTAGCAGAACAGAGCGTTGTATTATTGAGTAGGTGGGTATGAGGTCATTTTCGATGAAATTTTCTGAAAAAATTTTTATTGGCTTTGTAGTTTACTGTTCAACTTTTTCGGTACTATTCGCATTTAGTGCGTGCATACTTTCTATCGTTGTTTACTGTTCTGTATTTATGCATCCGAATCCCAACATATGCTGAATTATTCGCAGTTATCTTTTATGAAGTCGTTGCATTGCTTAATGTGCAGGTGTAATTTCAAGAAATTTTGTTTTTCAAGTTCCAATCAAACGTTTTAAGATTACTCTTTGTATTCAACAGTGTGCCATATTATTACAATGTTTGAGGAGTAGGATGACGATGGCTTCGTGTTTTTGAAATAGACAATCCGGTAATTTTGAAGTTGGAAGCTGTCATCTAATTCTTTGTGATTTTTTACTAAAATAATGACGGGACCCGACGACATATTTGTGGAATCTTCCCAGATCGAGGAAACACCGCAAAGTGACCATGTTAGTTGATTGCATAATTTGATTAGTTATCAGATTTTATACTAAGTAATCAAGAATATGCACACTGTTGTACTGTTGTAGTAATTCCTGATGGGAATTAATAATGTCTTTCTTATATTTTACTATGTAATTATATTTTGAAGATGCGAATACTGGTTGCTACTGATTTGCATATAGGATTTGCGGAGAAAGTTTTGGGCCGCGATGAGGATTCAATACGAACGTTTGAAGAAATTCTACAAATTGCTAGCAAAGAAGAAGTTGATTTCGTTTTGCTAGGTATCTTTGTCCTTTTTTGGATAGGATATTAAATTGTAAAATCTAACTTGGCAATCTTATTGTAACGTAAGATTATGATAAATAATGGTAGAACAATATAGAGTGGACATCTTTACATAAGCTCCAGCATATTGGATATAAGATTGACTAAGGCATTATGCTCCGATCCACTGATATCTGAATCAAAAGGCGGTTAAAACTGATTAATTTATATTAATCTGGAACGAAATCAATTTCAGGTGGTGACTTATACCATGAAAATAATCCATCTCGTGAAATGCAACACCGCGTGACGCGACTGCTTCGTCGATATTGCCTAAATGATCGCCCCGTGGCTGTTCGCTTTTTGAGTGATCCAACTGTAAATTTTGCACACAGTGCTTTCGGCAATGTAAATTACGAGGTATTATTATTATTAAAGTATACTTGTTCGAAAAATTTTTATATCAAGCCGCGTTATCCCATCTCTAAAGTGCGCCAAAAATAACTGAAATTAACCTTGTCTTTATGATGATATATTTGTTAATATCACACTATGTGATGGAAACTGTTCTTTTATCATATAGTAATAATTATATATACCAAATTATTTGTACTGACAAAATGAATTTCAAGATTAACGTACTAGTTTTATGATACGTGAAATTACTTCACTTTTCTTTACACGTGGCTTATACATGAATTTTAGGATAGGAACATTAATGTTGGTTTACCAATATTCACAATACATGGAAATCACGATGATCTTACTGGAAAGGTTAGATTTTAAAAATGACAATGTAATTTACTATGATTTCATTCTCTGTAACAGTACAAATATTGAAGGTCAAATAGCGCTTCGGAGCACATGATTCATTAGCAAAACTAGCGCTTCGGAGCACATGATTCATTAGCATATAGTACCCTGAGCTCACATGTTGGTAAATATTGAGTTGTTGTTTGTGACATCAACGATATGAAATTGGTCCAGAGATATTTAGACATGTTCATATTTATTTGAGCCTACTTTTAATGTGAATGAATTTGAAGGGTTTGACAGCGCTGGACGTGTTGCATGAATCAGGCCTTCTCAACTTGTTTGGCAAATTTGAAGAAATTGACCAGTTTGTTATTTCACCGATACTTCTGGTGAAAGGAAAAACGAAATTAGCACTGTATGGCATTGGCAGTCAGCGGGATGATCGCTTATGTAGAGCTTTCCGAGGTTCGGTTTAAACCTCATGTTAGCATTTGTGAGATATTTTCTTCTTCGAATCATTTTACTTATCAGTATTATGAATAAGTGAATGGTTATTTGAATTATGGAACTGTCAAGTTCATTTTTTATGAAAATATGAAGTTCTTTTTTTTATCCTTTGCTTTCTGAACGTATGTTAAAATATTGTCCGTAAATGTTAAGTATTGTTTAGAGGAGGAAATTCGATTTTTACGCCCCAAAGAAGACACTGAAACATGGTTCAATATGCTTGTATTACATCAAAATCGACCAATGCGAACACGTGAACGGTCAACTGGTGGACATTTACCCGAAAATCTTATCCCTTCATTTTTTGACCTCGTTATTTGGGGACACGAGCATGAATGTAAAATTGGTAGGTTACTTGAATCCATTTCAGTTACTGGTTACTGAGTTCTTGTATAGATGATTATTTTTACATAATCATTTAATGATTATGAATATATATGATTAAAGTTTCTAGAAGTATAATTCCATTTTTGGGAGAAATGAGTAGTACTCGAAAGAAAAAGGATGGTACTTGGAAAAAAAAAGAATTGAAACTTAAAATTATTTCACCGTATCCCTTTGATTCGTCTTGGCGTTCTTAGCTTTTGGAAAATAGATTTATAAGTTATTACAAATTGTCAAATTGGCTAGAGCATATACAGTACAATAACTGTTTGCAGATCCACAATATTATGAAAGTGGCGTTAATGATTGCGGTGATGGTAAGAGTTAATAAGTTTGTTGGGATTTTTATCTTTTTTTCGGTTTCAAACGCATTCCACTTATTTTTTCCGAAATTCCGTACGTTATTTTTCATGTTATGAGTCAACTACGTTTCAGGTTTCTACATAATCCAACCAGGTAGCACTGTAGCTACTGCGCTTTCACCAGAGGAAGCTAAGCCGAAACATGTTGCTCTTATCACAATTAGTGGACGCAAATTCTTTTCCCAAAAAATAGCTCTGGAAACACCTCGGCAGATGCTTTTTGCTGATTTAACAATTACTGTCAAACCACCTTCCACTGCATCAAAAAATAGCCGGTCAAAAAATATGCCTGTTTGTCTACTCTATTTTCATTTGTAAATTGTATATTTTGGAAGAATTCCTTTTTATTTTCACTTTTTTAAAGTGTTCTTTATGCTTTTTATGCCACTGTAATTTTGAGGATGAAAAATTGATAGCGGCAGAAGTAGAGAAAATGTTAGCAGAAGCTGAAAAGGCAAAAACAGCCAGGCAAGCTTATCCTCCGTTATTACGCCTTCGAGTAACTTATCCGGAATCATGGGCCAATATTATGGTAAGCTGCCTTGAATGGTAAGCTATTAGTCTAATAACTTTGAAGGGATGATTATCTCAGGTGGTAAATACTCTATGGTAGAGAATTTTCATGTGTTTCTGGAGAAATGATTTGCCACTTTAGAAATTAAATTCTCGACAATTTGGTGCTGCATATACAAAACGAGTAGCAAATCCATCAGATATGATAACTGTTAAAATAATAAAAGCAAAAAAAGAAGGGAATAGAAAAGAAGACGGTTTCAAGGCTGGCACAAATATGGAAAGAGCAACAACCGTTGAAGAAATTGTGAGTTTTCTTTTCAGAAAAAGTAGTTGCGGAATATAAGCTATTGATTAGTAGTATACTTCATTTTTAGCTGAAACTATTAGACACTCCTATGCTCATGAAACATTCATTGGAGTGCGACTTTAAGTGGTATCCTTTTTGGTGTGCATTATGTGTTTCTGTGATTAAATGATTCTGTCGTTCAACTTTTATCTATGGACTGGGTTGGAAATATGACGTAATTATGCTCACGTCAAGCATACAGCGTAATTATAGTTACATTTTGGTATCACAAGTCCCTTTCTACCTTTTACTTTCAACATTGTAATTGTAGCGAGTATATACTGCCTATCCATTTCATGCAATTTACTTGGAACTTTAACAGAGATTTTGAAACACGTGTCTACTTCAGATCAACGCTCATTTTGCTGCACAGGATAATGACACACTTATGGTACTCGATACAGAAACACTGAATGATGTTGTAAAATTTCAAGTTGAACAGGAAGATGGAAAAAGAGTTAAAAATAAGCCACTTATTGAAAATTTGCATGTTAAAAAAAAGAAGTTAATTGATGCTCTTTGTAAAGTTTCATACGAAGATTTTCTCTCCTTCGATAAAATCGTAAGTATTTTTCGTAATTAACTATTTTTATTGTTATAAATGGGGACTTATTTTTAATGATATGAAGACTTCCTAACGTAACATTTATTCAAGGATTAACATTTCTGAAGCTAATCAAAGTTCTTGTTTGTATGCATCGATGATCCATTTGTTTTTCCGATTACTGTCCTCTATTTGTTTTTGCAGCCAAGCCATCAGTTTTTGGAGCAGTTCGAGGAATTAATAAATTTGGATATCAAAAAGGTCCAGAGTGTTAATATTCAAGGAATGAAAAGTACTGAGTGATAGTGAACGATGTATTTGTTATTTGTTCATAATAGTTGAAATGTTTCGTAATGGTTAATGCCCTGTGTAAATGTAATGAATGTTGGGAATAAATTTCTTTACTTTTTATATTTCGAAATTCCCAATTTTTGTAATTATCATTGTCAAGTTTATTGCACATTTAATAAAATCAATTTCAGGTGATTTCTCAAAAAATTGGTATGAATTTATGTGAATTTTGATAATTTTTTGTTTGTAAACAAAGGAAAGGAGATATTTTATGAGAGAAAAATTGCAAATGCTGTAGTTATTGTTGAAGATGTTCTGTTTCTTGCTAAAAATACTATTTCACGGAAGACTGAGGAATAGCTATGGCATTCGGAAGAAGCAATAATGGTAGTAAAAAATCCCAAAAAATCCCTAAAATGCGTTTGCATAATGTTCGGGTGGAAGTTTTCAAGTCGTGCTGTTTTGGGGTCTTTCGAGTTAGAGGCAGATTTCTTGTCATAGTTAATCTCCTTTTTTCTCTTTCTTTCAATAAATTACATTGCAGAAAGCGATACCTATGGAAAAGAGAACTCATCGTCAAAATGTCATTGTCGATTTGCAAGAACAAATTGATTCGATTGCTCCAAATAAATATTTCACGCGAGTAGCAGCTGCTGGCAGTAAAGGACGTTCGTTTTCCTTTTCACCAATTCAGTTACTGCTTTATTATATTGTAGATATTTGATGAAATATCATTTTTGTTATGCTTTCCTAAAATATTATGAAAAAAAAAGTGGAAGGTACTTTAACTTTTTGTTTTATTTCAGTATTGAAAATTTTTGCAATCGAAGAGAGTGGATTCAATTTCGTTGCTGACTTTCGTTCAGTACGTAGTCGGCGGTTGAATTTGATGTATTCAGCAAGCCATGTTTCGTGGAGTCATATAATCGGTTTATTTCATTCATTTTATTTCCGAGAGCTCTAATTTTTGTTAAAATAATTATGCAGTAGGAGGCGAAAGCTAGATTATGTGTAACTTCCTGTAGCCATTACCGGAGCATCTGGCGGCTCTCCAGCAAGTTTTTTCTACCCGCGAACTGCAGGCGAAGCCTGCCTCCCCCACCCCGATGCTCTTCCCTTGCCTTAAATCAAAACCCTTCAATGTTAAAATCGCGCTGGTCTTCCATCACAACTTCATTCTCTCAACATTAAATAATGATGTAATTAGGTGTACATTTTCAGTGAATTCGTTACAATGTTTCACCTATTTTTTTATGAAAGGATAGTATATATACGTATACGGTTACGGTATTGGGTAAAAGGTAGTGACGGTAGTGAGTTCGTATATTAGTCCGCTCCTCGAAAACCAGTCCAATTTCTCATGTGGCCCTCTGGAAAAATTAATTGCCCATCCCTGCTGTAGCCTAAGTTCAGCAACCACCATAAATATCTCTTTGCTTTCCACCTTTGGTAATTAGGTTATTTCAGGAAGTTTCAACTGTTATCTTAAGGGACATTGAGATATAGTCAATATCAAAATTCTTTTTAAAAGTCATTTTTTCTAGATAATATGATAGCTACTACGTCAACGAATGGAGCTGTGGTCTTGTGGAATGCCGATAAAGCTGCTTTGCGTATTATTTTCTGCCTTGTTCTTTAATTTAATTGGTGAAATAATGATAAGAGATACTGATTTCAAAGTGTAGAAGTAGATTTTAAAACTAACTTTATGGGGGAGTGGTTTAGACACTTATAAAAATGTAGTAGGGAATATTTGCAGACCGTACCTATAAGGCGCATACTCGTTCAGCGACCAAAGTATGCTTTCATAAGACTGATCGTAATACATTGATTAGTGGAGCTAAAGATGCAGCAGTGATTCAGTACGATTTTCGAGTACCGGAACCGGTCAAAAAATTTATGTAAGGTGTTGTACAGCTCTCTGATAACGACGAATTTGTTTTATGTAAACACACTTTTCTGATGGTAATTTATTCAACTTTCAAAGATTTCAGAAGGCATTTATGTTTCTACTATCATCATTTTAAATTAAGTTTTGATCATTTTAAGTCATTACAAACTAATTTTTAATCATTAATTCATCTGCAGAAGTGGTTCATGTGATCCTGTTCGTGATATGCAGTTCGGTATCCATCCTAGTCACTACGACATATTTGTAGCTGCAGATGATGGTGGTTCTGTGCGTTTCTGGGATTTACGTAAAAATGACCGACCACTTTACCAGTTTGTAGCACATCATGGTCCATCTAGTGTTGCACTGAATCCAAATTATGACGATCAGAATTTGATTGCTACCGCTGGCAGAGATAAATTTATAAGGGTGTGATTTTCTGTAAAGGAAGAGTAACTGATTTCTGAATAAATAAAATTAAATTTAGAATAAATAAATTTATATCAGCTGATGTATTTAAAGAACTGTTCGTAGAATTAAAGATTTGGAAATGGTTCGATCGTTCCGAAACTCAATTAAATTCATCGATGTATTCGGTGGAAGCTACAGCATCTGTTTCCCGAGTCTACTGGAGGCCAATGCACAAATACCAGGTTGCTTAATAGATAATTACGATGTTCTTTATTTGTTGTGGAATATTTATTTACTTTTTGGTGGGGATAGTTAATAACATTAATTTGGTTATACCAAACCTAGTCACCAGGTTTCTCTTAGGTAGCCAGTTGTTCTGTGGTAAGCGATATAAACATACACGTTTGGGATATACGAAGACCATTCTTGCCTTTCGCTAGTTTCGATGAACATCGTGATATATGCTCTGGTAAGTTTAATGCTGTGCATCACTAATTATGTTGTCTTGCGTTTTTATACCGCATGAACAAGTAGTCTAATTGTATTTAGATTTGGCTTGGAAAGAGAACGATTCAGAAATATTTTTATCGGCTGGCAAAGATGGGTTATTGGTAATGCATTTTGTGGAAAATGCTCACCATCCAATGAACCACGTGAGTGATGTCGCAGTTGACATATCACCTGCTGGTACAGTAGCTGTTGCAGGTAATGACTGTCTTCGTGCGTACCAAATACAAGCATCTTTGCCACAAATATGACAAGAACAAGTAATACATTTTGTATTGCCAATCCTTATTTTACATTCCACAGATATGAAATGCTGCTTCTGTCCCACTGAGGAGACGAGTAGCAAGCAAACATTTTTGGGTGTAAGTAAGCATTATTTGTAGAAGTAAGAAATAATAAATTAAGGAAACGTTTTTGTAGCGATAAACAAAAAGCCCAGTAGATCCAATCTGAAAGCTACTTTTCCAATCCATAATTTTTCAGCTTTTAAAATTTTTTAAGAATTAAATTGAAGTGGCACAATAAAGTTTGCACTATTATTTTTATAATATTGCAGTAAGCAGTCAATTAAATTTGAAAAACGAATCAATAGTTGAGCGGGAGAAAGCGCGCAAAGGTGAAGCATTTGCACCAAGAAGACGAAAGTATGATCCGTTCCAGTCAAGCATTCCCAGTTATTTGATTTGCTGTGAACCAACTGAAACAAATGTTCAAGTTTCACCACAGCAATTTGTCACCTTAGCTAAAAAGTTGGTTTCAAACTCAAGTTTTTTCTCTTCACATATTCGTTTTTAGCATTACCCTTAGTCGATAAAAATAACCTTTTCGTTCTATTTATTCTTCTAAGCAGCTCATAACTTCTTTTTAAGCGAGTCATAGCTTATTATGGCCGATTATTACATTCGGTACTTTTCACATCCATCACGTTTGATCTTTGAGATTTTGCAATTTTGCAATAAATCCCACCAGTACTGTATGATAATCGTACCCTGCATTTGTTTAGGTACAAACTGTATGGTGAAGACATTTCGTCATTATGTTTCCACAACAGCCGTGTAGCTGAAGATATAAAGAAATATGATATTGCTCATACGTGGCGTATTGTTGGTCTTATCTGTGCATTTACCTCATTTTTTGATAAATCATCAGGCGGAGAAACTTCTCCTGGTAATCATGGAAATGCAGACAGTAAGTGCTGATAAAATGTTTGAGAATGATTTTTTTGCACTATGAAACTGCATATATTTATTGCTTTTAAAGCTGTTTTCCTTTTTTTTTGAATTTAAAGTATTTCTTAGTTAACTACATAATTTAGCCTCATGAAGTTCGAAACTTCAAAAAAGTAACAAACGGAAGGATTTTATTAGATATCAGACTTAAGCAGAGTTCGTTGAATTAAAGATAATGGCACTAGTGCGATCGATACGGCTGCACGATCTCGTTTCCCATCAAGTTTGTCGTCTGGCAGAATGGTACGAAACGTGGATGGCCAAGATGTTACAGAGTCTATATTTTCCGGCGTAATTCCACAGATGGCTTCCACTTCATCAGATTTCTATTTTGGTGATAATGAGCTGAACCCTAACGGATTGAATACTGATCTTTCCGACTTCACACTTACTTAGTAATTAAATTTTCGAAAAGTTCCTCGAAATTTTTTACCATTTTCAATGTTCTTATTAGAAAGACCACATTGGAGGATTTATTCAGTTCTAGCTGTAATTATGTAATCATAAGTATCCAATGATTACATTAAAAAAGTGAGATTCCTGGAGCTAAAAGATTTCATTAGATATTAGTGATTGAATCCCGCTGTTTTGGACCAGTTATTTGGCTAATTTTGCGAAGCACTGACTTGAAATCTTGATTTTCTGAATTTCTTTACAGTGATTTCAAAGCCCCTGCAAATTTGAAGATGGAAGCTTTTGCACCTCGACCATATGAAGAATTTGAAGCTGGTGAAACAAGTTGCTCTCCGAGTTCCGAAGAGCATCTTGATGACAGAGTCCCAAATCATACAAGCGAATTGAAACGATGTCAGATCGGTAGCTTTTATTTGCATTTATACCTTCTTTGCATGAGGCTCAAATTAAATAATACAAGAAATTAACGTATTGAATTTTAGATAGCTGCTGTGATAAAGTGTGTAGAGAGAGAAGTTTTTATTTCCACTGAGTGGTTCACTACAACTCGTTGAATTATAAAACTTAATAACTCAACTCGTTCTTTGTTATGAAATACTGCTGCTACCACTCCGCGAATAGTAGCGATTTTAGGATTCACCATGCTTTCCGTTTTATGAAACGATTGTGAAAAGGTTCACGAATGTAATAATGCGAGATTTTCCCATAAAGATTTTCTCATAAGATTTTCCCATAACAGTAGTTGTGTGATTAGTTATCAAGATGAAAAAGAAATTAATCGTCGAAATTACTGAAATCACTGGACCAACTGGATGAGAATAACCAAAAATAATATATACTGACCTCTTAAAATATCCAGCAGTTAAGTTCGAATGAGTTTCAGCGTTTTCTTTTTTTCAAGGAAATTTGAGGATCAGAGCAGAACTTGTTCGTACTCCGTCATGGGATCCACTTCCAATATTATGTTCTATGTTCAATTTTTACTCTGATTTGGTAAATTTGTAATTCTATTTTGTCGCAAATGCAAGATAAGTTCCTAGTAATATCTGAATAAATGAAGCCCATTCGGCCGATATGCAGCAGTTATATAATGCAACATACGGAATTTATCGAATGGAAACGTAACAGATTGATTATACTGTTTAGATCAGAAAATTATGATAGAGAAAAGAAAAGATTGCATAACAGTGAAACTCACGTAATTTAAGTAGGCCTGTATGCTGCGTTATAAGAACTTCAGTCATACCTTTTTGATCGGATTCATTCTATTAGATGCCTTAATATTTAATAGTAGCTATAACACAATTGTAAAATAGCGATTTAATTATATTTCATCACAAATTAATACGCTAAGCCGCATGTGGAATAGGAAGTAATTAAGAAGACATTACAGCAAATGTTTTACAGGGTGATGTACAAACATGCGTATCTGTGCTGCTCGTACTGGGAGAAAAATCAAAGGAATTCATCGATTTAGGTACGCAGAAGCTGTGGTTTCTAGATTATATCGGTAAGACTTGCATTTTAAATCTTTATTTCTCCCGCGATCAATGAGTAAAACATTTTCTGCTCGTATACTGCTGTTTCAATCTCTTACTAGTTTTGGTGTTATAAATTCAAGACACTTGTCTTGATTGATGGTGATAAACTTGAGAAGTGAAGGTGTAAGTAATAATAATTTCTAACAAGTTCTAGAAACAATAAGCATGCTTCTTGCTTCGCGAATTTATTAAAAATTAAAGAAAAGTGATAATTGTATCCAAAACTGTCATATTTTCCTGACCGGGCAGTTTGAGACTTTTGATAATTTTCTCCCGATCAGAATGAATTAAAACCATTTAGTGAATAAATACTATGGTGATGTGATAAAATTTATTGCATAGATATGCTTGAATGTTACGAACTATGGAATACAGCTGCGGAAGTGATCAAATTATGTTGGATTACAGCTGTTAATAATCTAAGCAATGAGGTATTTCTTGTTATTTCTCTATTTATTCAATTTTTTTACCACTCATGGAATATACCCGTATCTTAATTATTTAGCTTCCGGCTTGTATAACTGGCAATGTTTCAAGTTGAAGCGATTGTTTGTCCTGTCATTTCCATGACATTTTTTGACACTATTTTTCTGAAATTAATGGTGTAGTGGAAGTTGCTGAACTCCAGTCATTTATTTCATTTCTAATTTTGATTTATTTTTTTATACTATGTTTTTGCTGACTTTAATGAAACTATTAATTTACGATTACAGTATTTCAGAGTACTTCAATTAAGCTGCTGTGTGCCAAATGCAAGACTGTATCTGTGACATCGTCACCTTATTGCAAGAAGTGTCTTAAGAAATTCAATTTTAACTGTTCCCTTTGGTACTGTTTTTGATTTTCTTTCGACAGTATAATTTAAATACCATGGAAATTCCACTTTCTACATGATCTTGATAAAAAGAATAGATCAATATGGTAGTTATAGGTCCTTCTCTAACAACGGCATGTTTCAGTTCTTTGCCAGTTCATGGTATTTGGAGTTGGTGTCGTGGATGTACACATGGTGGTCATCCTCATCATTATGCAAAATGGTTTGCTTCAAATAAGAAATGCCCAACTGGATGTGGTCATTCCTGTGTTTAATAACCACAACGGACTATTCAATGTGTTGCTTTATTGAGGAGTCTAATTTAAGGAAAATTTTAGTACCTAGTCAGTTTTAGTGTTGTATGGTGATTGGATTATGGCATTGTTTCTTTCTATTTTAGCTGACGAAAATTTATTTAAACCATATTTCTGTATTTCTTCTAATCTCCTATGTTGTTTTTTCTTCCTTTTTCTTTGTACGATATAATAATCTGAAGAAAATTTCTGAAGACGAATAAAATATTTCTGACAAATAATCCGAAGATATACCAAAAATGTTACTGTACCATTCGATCGTTCAATACAATACATTTCAGCAGTAACAATCACATTTCGAATAGAGCTGTATATCTATATCTTAAAAAAAGCTGTCGTATTGAGGTTCCTAGGAATTTATTATAAATTTCAAGAAACGGATGTTGGGATCGGTGGATGCCGTAAAGCGAATCTTAAAATGTATCACATCAGCCAAGTACCAACGACACTTCCGGATATTTTGCCTACGAAATAATATTTTCCGTATGCAGACAGCACGAAGAAAGCGAAAATTATGCGATTTATTACTGCTCTGTGGTGGTCTATTAACCAAACCAATCATAGAAAGTGCCCGTTGTAAAGATCCGTTGGTGAGTGTTCTTCGTTTGTCAAGGAGTATCATCGTAAATGCAAGGTGATGTTGTCGTAGTGCTAGGTTACTCGGACAATTTTAGTCTATTGCTTTTCCCGTTTCTGATGATAAAAAAGATTTATTTAATCGCTTCCCTTAACCTATCAATGACTCTATTTAATCATCTGCTTATATGAAGTTATCTTGGATTGGATCCGTTAATGTACTTGTTAAAAATTAATTCAAAGTGAGAGGATGAATTCATTAAACGGATTCAATGTAAAATAACATCACATAAATATAAATTAATGTAGTGTCATAATAATAGTTATAACTACGTAGATTATAAGTATAGGTGAAGATGGTAGGGGAAGAGAATCCGTGGTTGGTAGCTTCAACGCGTATTGAAACAACATCGAACGATTATAGTTATCTCAGTATTCGTATGGTCATATATTTGTACAGGACAACTGTACGGGCAATCAAAATAATGCTAAGGTTTGCTTATATCTTGTTGTAAAAAGAATTAGAAATGAATCATTTATCATCACTTATTGGGGCGGTACTTGTGAAAATGTTCTTACTACATTTGTGTTCGTTTCGTTTTCATTTAACTTAACTTATCGTAATTATATCCAATTAACTTACCCTGAATGTTTGAATTGCTGAGTGGTTCTGGACTAGATTTGTCGTATTTTATCAAGAAAGGAATAAGTAGGTGGTAATCATTAACCAAAAACTACCTTTTATCAATTTAGCGATAAATAGTCGAAATTTACTAGTAGGGTCAATGTCGATTGGCAATACTTGCAAAGACTGAGTTCCTATTTTATTCAGTTCAATGTTTTTTAGTCCTTATGTTAAGAGGTGTCTTTTTTAATTCTTATATCTTTTTTTTGTAATCATAGTTATTAAATTTGTTCCACTATTTCATTATCACTTGCTTTTAACCAATATATTTTTGAGTTTGATTAAACTCTTCACAGCTTACTTCCTAACAGAATATAGGTACATTGAACACAAGGAGAATATAACATCTTTAACTTTCTCTGACTGTGTTTGGAACATTCAAATTGATTTCACATACTGTAATTTTACGAAACTGAATATTTGTAAGTGTTATGACGTAACAATTTCTCACTTCAGTTGAAATAAGAAAAGTTATCCCGGTCATTTCGTTAATATATTAGACTTTCTGAAATCTTAGCAACACAACTCATTATTTCGAGTTATTGTGCTTGATAAACATGTACTTTATGTCGTGTTTAATGGAGAAAATAAGCTTATCAGTTATCTCATTTCATCAAATTAAATAGCGAGTAAGAATTACTTTCACACCAGAAGTCATCCTTTCAGGATAGTATCATTATCACTGTTCTTTACCCCGTTATTGATTACTTCCCCAATTGCGTATTTTTGGAGTAGTTTTGGAGAACTGTGGTGGAGATGGCTGTTGTGGATGGTGCAGCGAAGTGGTCCGACTTTTATCAAGCTCGGTCAGTGGGCAAGTACACGGCGCGATATCTTTTCGAAGAGTTTTTGTGATAGAGTAAGTTATGTAGTAAGTACTTTATATCCCAAAAGAAAATATAGTATGTATCTCAGTTCTCGGAATAAGTCTCAGTACTGATAATATTTACTTTGTTTACTGTTAAATGTAGCAGTATTTCGTGTATGCAGATGTCAGTTTTGCACACTAAAACGACATGTCGTCCATGGCATCGTTCGCAATATGCACTCGATCACTTATTTGGTAGTTCTCGATGGAAAGATTTTGTCGTGTCGGTAGAAACTGATGCTATTGGTTCTGGATGTATTGCTGAAGTATGACAACGGTTAACTATGTATTTGCAGTAGCAAAGAGTGAAATAGAAAAACCTTCTTATGACTAAGTGTTAGGAAGAAAAAATGAAGAAGGAAAACGAGAGCGGAAGGGAGTAGACGTGAAAATTATTCTAGATTTAATGTTTAAAATAGGTTACGAAGTTAGCCAAGTTAGAACAATTTATGCCCTGTTTACTGAACATAGTTTGTCATTAATATTAACAGATATTTAATTACATCAGAAAGTTTGCCAGTTCTATCGATGCATCGCTGGATATGAGACATATTCCGGGGAATTGGAACAGAAAATTATGCACTATACCGGCTTTTACTGACATCTCTTTTAGCATGTTTTTTAGTAATATTGAGTTCAGCACTGTATTGACGATTCCTTAGTTCACATTCCTTTCAAGTTCGTTACTGCAGGTGTATAAAGGTATCCTTGATGTGTGTACTTTCGAGAAGATTACAGGGATTCATTTGCCATTTGCGAAGGATCGACATGTTGATATTGCCATCAAAGTAAGTATTCTAATTCAGAAACACCTTGAGTTTTGCTAGTTCACGGATACATTATTCATTCTTGCGGTTATTTCGATCAGACTGTAAAAGATGGAGTTCGTGAAAGCATTGATATTGATTTGTCGATAATGCAATGTGTTGTTCGCTTGATGGAAATGCTCATACCTCGATTGTCGTATATAAATCCGGTGTCTTGTTTAAATCAGTTCAGAGAAGTGCTTGAGCTACAGGTGGATTTAAGGAACGAAGCAAGAGCTCTAAAAGCAAGTTTTTCTTTTTGTTGGTACTCATCAATGTGAAAATATTTTGATAAAAGGCTGTCGTCTCAAATACGTATGTTACTGTTAGTCTCTTTCTTGGGAAGTGTTTTTTTATGAGAATTCAGTAACTCGTTATTCATCTGTATTTAACTCCTCAAAACTCCTCCACTATTCTATAAGAGAGACTTACTTCAGAATTCTGATTCTGCTTAATTACAGAGATTTGGTGATAATTTTGATCCTAAAAAAACACGAGTGCGGTTTCCTGAGGTCATATGTTATTCTAGAGGTGTCATTATTGAAACATTCGAAAATGGATTATGCATCAACAAATTAATTACCGACGAACAGTTGGTAATGCATCAGATGTATTGAGAGTTTATTTTTTAATACTCCAAAATGGATATAGTCTTACTTCTGTCATTTGTTAATCGTTCAAACCAAATTATTATCATTTGTAGATGGAGCAAAATGAACTGAAGAAAAAAGTTGCGCTCATTGGGGTGAGAGCATTGTTGAAAATGATTTTTGTAGATAATTTCGTACACGGCGATCTTCATCCTGGCAACATTCTTTTAAGGTTTATCCTTATAAACTTGCTTCAAACAACATGAAAGGATAATAGATGTGAAATAGACACATTTTTGACTTTTTATTAAATTTACGTCTTTAAAACTGTTTAGGTTTGATAATCGTGACCAGCGACCGACCAACTGGTTTATTTCTTTTCGGACTTCAATTAACAAATTGGTTTGTTGACACATCCCTTTATTTGTTTACTTTTTTCATTTATAAAGTAAGATTTATAGAATATTCATTTATAGAATATACATCTATTAGGATCTGGCAAATCTTACCTCAAAATTATCCAGTATCAGTGATAGCAATATTTTTATACATAACTCAAGTATAGATACAGTTATCAATTTAAATAAATTTATTTCCAGAAAGAAATACTACGAAGTTTTACCAGTATGAGCTATGGTATCCGGATTTCATATGATGATTACTGTCGTAATGAGTCCGGAGAACCTACCCTCGTCATATTGGATACAGGCATTGCTCTCGAACAGAAACCACAAAATTTGCAAAAACTTCGTCTTCTTTTTCGAGCAGTTGTCGATAAAAGAGTTAGTTAATCTAATATCCATGTGACTGTATTAAATTTAACGATTGTATTTGATATTACAGAAAACGCAGATGAATGCTAACAATGTGAGTCCTTCTTGTTACCATATCTGTTAACACTGCTAACATCAAGAGCAATAATTTCGTTACAGTGATATTTTAAACTTTAGCCGTCGTCTTATTAGATGACTGCTACTAAGTTATATCAATCGTATTACCCTGTTTAGAAATGAAGTGGTTCCTCATTAGATTTTGCTGGCAAAATTCCGAAAACTTTGTTTACACTAGTGGGTTTCTAAATGAAGTATACTGACGTATGCAAACTGAAATAACTTAGATAAAGGATACACGAATTGCAGGGGCGTGATGTTGGTGAATTATTACTCTTGCATTCTCCAAAACAGCGCTGCAAAGATCCCGAAGCATTTTATGATGAGGTGGATCAGATCGTTCAAATAGCACGCTCCAAAAGCAATTTGAGAAGGGTATGCTGTTGTTAAGTCTACCATAGTCAGCCATTTTCTTACTTCTTGTCTACAGATGGTGTTGTTATCACGATGGGAGAGACTTTAATGAATCTCGTGAACAACTTTCACTATACAAATCATCAAATCGTTATATTTGATTCACCAAGAGGCCAATCTATAGGTTACTTAGAATATCCTGATATATGCCGGTTAATGAGCACCTATGGTTTTCTCAACAAACCTGTGCAGATCGTTCACTCTGTAATGGAGTTTCAGGAATTCAGTAAAAATTAGGATAATATATTCTTTACTATTTTATTGCAGTCGTTTAAAAGAGTATTAAAGTTGTTAAATTGTTATAAATTCTGAATCACTCGAAGTAATCGTTTTAAAGTTCATGCGTATATATATATATAACTTTTAATTAATTTTTTGCATGAATTAGTAATGACGCAATCCAGTAAGAAATTAATAGATTTTGCAACTTCATTTACAATAAAAGAAAATGCCCGAGTTTTCTGGAAGAAAACAAGTTTTACTAAATGTGGTTTATAGCTGAATATATCCGAAATGTTAAATGAATTATTTTCAATCGTAAGTCGTCATGAAGTTGCTCTGGATCCGTCATTTACGACAGTTGTGCTAGCAGTTATAGTTTTGGAAGGTTTGGGACGTTCGTTAGATCCTGATTTGGATCTCTTTCACTGTGCTCGACCTTTTCTTTTTTCCATGATTTAATTTTAGAATATCATTTGGAAATGTTTGCAGTTTTTTCTGTTGTGCTGAACGAAACGTGTTAGCGTTCAGTTTGGCAAAAAAAGAAATTAAGTTATTGGGAAGATTCAAGTGGTTATATGACTAATATTATGAATCAGTGATTATGAGTCGGACTGTTTTGAATGCCGATAAGAAACGGGTAGATTGAGTGTTTAGACGGTTTCAATTTTGGTGTTACTTTACAAAGAATTGCTTCACATTATGTTTTGTGAATAAAATTGTAAAATTAATGGAAATTGCTCTTGTTGTTTGTTTATTTCACACTCGTGTTTTTTGGTGTTATTTATGAATTGTCAGAATTAAAGAGCACTTCATATTGATTACAAATCTTGTATTGATAGAATACCCACATCCTACGATTATAAGATTTTAAAGATTTTTTAAAAATTGTTTTGATTTTAAATTGTCACTTTAATAGTGTTGACAGAGAGGAAGAAAAAATGAAGCAAAAAAGAAAGAAAGTGGGACGAGATGTATATTTCCACAATTTCTTTTATCGGTTAGCCAACAGTAATAGTTCAAGCATGTTTGGTTATCTTTTTTTCCAGTTTAGCGGAAGAAGTTAGTTATTATTAATAGCATAATAATTGTCTGCACTTATATCTTTATATGTATGATTATTTTGCATTCATAAGATTCATAATCCTTTTCAATCAGTGTTGCTACTGTGTGATAATGAAAGGTATGATTGGACTATGTGATGTGCAGCTCTGCTCTACTAATTCTAATTTATACATTTGTGAGTAACAAAGGTAATTAAATCAATTTTGAAATGTCTTTTATTTTAAAAATTTGTTTTTATAAAATCCTTGTCTTTGCTTTTTTAAATAATCTTTGCTAATAAAAAATCGATAATTACATAATTGCCCTCCTACTTTCGTCAGTAATATCGAAAAAATAATATCTTTTGTTAATAATATTAGCAGTAGTGGAATTGTGCAGTTTGAAGCAGTTTCTAATTTTGATTTATTTTAAATAGCTACTAATCAATTTTTTGCCTCATTATCAAGCTAAGCTTTTGTTATCTATTCAAACACATAATATACAATAGCTTTGTATGCTTTTGTTGAATTGTTGGATAATATAATCTGACTATGCATTATTATAGCAGTAACTTGCTTTGTTTACAACAAAGTAATGTCAACATATTCCGCTCATGGATCCTCCTTGACTAATTTTATGCGAACGGCCGAACGTGATGATGTGTTGTTGTATGTTACTGCAGCAGTTGGTATTTTAATGCCTGGATGTGTGTATATGTTTTATCAGTATGCCCACAAATTATACACTGGTTATGTTGAGGTAACGTTTTCTTCCATTAATAATTATGGTCTTACATTTGGCCATAGTATTAAGTCATAATAAATATTTTCTGGAGTTTTCTACAGTGGATGCTTTCCGGAATTTTTCTTAATAGATATCTTGTGAAATTTGGTATTCTTTACCTTCACGCTAACTAAAATTATACTAAAAATTTATTGCTGCAATGTATTCTACAGAAACGTGAATCACAGAAACGAGAAGAAGATTTAGAGAGGATAATGGTGACAATATTTTATGCTGAGGGGCGAGGAAATGCTGAAGCGCTGGCTTATCATATTGGTGCACATTTGGAGTACAAAGGATTACCAGTGGTTAATTTAGCTGATATTGAAACGGCGACTTTCATGAAATACAGGGTGAGGTTTTTTCTTTGTCGTATTTTTATTCATTGTAATTATTGCATTCCTTTGAAGGCAAATTATTGACTTATAAATAGCTGTACTAGTGAAATTAGGAATTGCCTAACACAACATTCTTACATTCCAAAACATTAGGATTTTTTGATCTTGACAGTGCATAGAAATGAAATGATTGGTTGTTGTTGTTGTTGGCATCATTATAGAAAAAAGTGCTTCCATAACAATTGAAATTATTCATTCATTTTATAGGGTATTGGTTTATTCCTGATGGACTGTACATTTGACGGAAATGAGTTGGAAAGCACTGAATGGTTTCTGGAATTTCTGGAAGATCTGGCTTTCAACCAGAAAGCGACTAATTTACCATGTCGACAAATGCATTTCGCTGTTCTCGGTATTGGCGACCCACGTAGCGGTCACAAACAGTATAACCGAGTCGGTCATTCTTTCTAATTGCAATTTTATATTCTTCTAGTTTCTTTATTTTAATAAATGTGTTTGAGCTGATAATAAATTGTAGGTAGCTAGAGCTTTGACAAGGCGATTAAATTCCATTGGGGCTGTTGCTCTTTATCCGTTATGTTATATTTGCAGCCACTCGAAAGCAGGTAAGCAACTTCTTCATTTATATTTTGAAAAAGTCAGTAATACGGGAAATAATGGAGGATTATGAAGCAGAACTTAGATTAGAAAATTTTTTCGAACTCGTCTTGTAAATTCTACTCATCCTTTTTTCTTGCTATTATTATTGCTCTCTTATTATTACTACTATTATTACTGCTGGTATTATTAGTATTATTAATGTTATGCAATGTGTAAAACTTGGCAGAACAACAAAATATTCACTTAATCAGGATTAGAAAAGCAAGCAGCGGGTTGGGCATCTTGCATAGCGAAAGTGGTGGATAAATACACGACAAGAATTACAAAATGTTCACGAAGCTTCTGGTATTACAATAGTGAGAGTAGCAGTAATAAAAGTGATACGGATGGCGATGAGCAGGAATTTCTTTCTGACCATGTGTAAGCTTTTCATGTATATCTTTCCTGAACTTATTTATTCATTGAGTTATTGTTGTAATTCCTCCTTTCTCATAGTTTTAATATAGTTCCATTATTTTCACAAACTTTTCGTTTTATATGAAAACAAATCTCCAAGATTTCAGTTTGTTGTTTCAAGTTAAATTTCTCCTCTGACGTAAATTTTATTTATTTATTCAAAATGTGAAGTGTGTCTGTAAAGATTGTACAACAGATCAAACTAAACAGTCAACGTGTGAGATTGGGGTGTAGGTGATCGTTTCTTTAATTTTATTTATATGTTCATGGAATATGTTTAATAAAATTAAGTCTTTTCTCTTTTTTTGTCTTTTGTCTTTCGTTCACTTGATATTTGTTATTTGGATTCTTTCAGAGATTACATCCATGAATCAGAAAACGATGCTGATGGAGATGACTGAAGAATATCTTCGAAGGAAAGTCCGGTATATTCACTGATGAATATAGAAATGTAACTGAAGACAAAAGAAAGGATATGACTGTTCCGTACGTGAAGGATTATTAAACCGTGAAATGACCAATGCATCAAGTGTATGTATGTATATAAGCAATTGTATCACTGTTTTGTTTGCTCAGTATTACTCTATTTTCTTATACATACGTAGTCATAGCGTTTTCTGTCATAAATTTGTGATTTTTCCCAATTTTCTAACCTCTTATAAAAATTTCTCTCCGTTATCTTCTTTTACTTTTTGTAATCAGAGCTTCTCACCTCTCTTTTACTCCCATCTGAAGAGCTTATTCTGTAGTACTTTAATTGTTACGTAATGATTGCTGTTATAAGTAATTGTTGTATTATTTGTTTTCCTTGGCATGCTATAGGGAGAGCCAAGTTATGTTGGAAAGAAAAAATGTTAAAAAAAATGTTAAAAGATGATATAATTGCTCTGATCCTCAACCTGCTACTGAACAATAAGATACACTGTCTTTTCTGTTATCCTTTTCACAACTACTGCACAGGTTTTTTTTCTTATCTTTTTTCTAAGAGTGAACAATCAGAACATCGTCAACTATCCGTTGTCATATGCGCATATACGTAGTATTAACAAAAATGTTACATAAAGATGGTGTTGTTTGTCAATGATCGCGTATTGAAGGAACGAGTACCCATCCAGTCTTTCATGCCCATCGTAAGAGCAGTTGATAGGATATCATTTAACACAGTTTATCGTGCGGGAGCAATTTTAATTAATTGGACTATGGTAGGTTCAGAGCAAGGAGATTCACTGATTTGACAAGTCATTTTTGGCTTGTGTAAATCATTTTATTAGGCTTATATGTATGACTCTTAGGAAGTGTCCATTCCCTCTAAGCAGTTGGGACATTTCACTGAAGCCTAATTATGTCCTGACTTGACCGATGTGGTACCTTCAAATAGCTTGCAAAGAGTGCACGCACACATGCACGTACCATACACACATACATTAGCTGGGTCATCTCCACACAAGCCAGGCTGAATAGTCCACGTCACTATAGATACGCGCGTACATACAGAGAAAAAATCATAGAGACAGACGAAAAGACACGCAAAGAGAGAAAGAGAGAGAGAGGGGGGAAATGTCGCCGAGTTGCGGATTGACTGACTGAAATGGGTAGATTTGAAGGACGTTGGTTACACACACATACATAGTACTATGATGATGCTGACACTGGTTGGTTGTGTCCTTTTTGGGTTTTGTTACATCTCAAGGGTTTGGTTTTCAGGTTTAAACCTGTTACTTAAACCTGTTATTAGACATCAACGTGAACTTCACCGTTGATTACGTCGTCAAATATTGGTTTAGTATTTACCTTTTACCTTTACTTACCCATAACTTTTTTTCAAATGTCGATCAATATTCAACGTAGAAGTCATGTTATCAATAAGAAGGAATAGGTCATATCCGAATATAGAGTATATTAACATGCTGACTTTTATGTGTCCATTTACGCATCCGAATGGACCACGGTAGGCGCAACAAGTAAGTATAGTAGTCCTCGGTAGCAATTGTTGGTCGGAAAATGTTTCGTCTTTTTTTTTTGGAATGGTAATATATTTTGTGCCTTTTTTGTGCTAACCTTTTCTGATGATCGTTTTTGCGTCTGTTAGTATTCCATAATCCTTCCATTGTAATTATTGAATATAATCGGTCGATGGCGCTTGAAAATGACGTTAAGAAACTCGACAAATGAAGATATATTAGAATCATTAGTGCGTATTACATTGTGGCTCGCTCACTTGGATTTCGTCTTGGCTTGTCACCATTTTGACACTTTTCGTTGTTTTCTTTTCACTTTGATGGTATATTCGTGCATAGTTTGATCTGATAGGAAGTAGAAGATATTAGGTGGGATTGATAATGCGCGAGAGAAAAGTTCATCATCTCCATTTCCCATTCATTTCTTGAGATTTCACCAAATGAAATCCTCAAGATTATCCAACTCAACGATGCTTATTTGCCACTGCCGCGAACATACTTAAAACGCAACTCAGAGTTAATTATTACGATCATAACGATTTCTGTCATACTGTTGGTTGTCTGTTCTATTTCGTTTCTGATGCGTAAGGATCTCAAAATGTAATCATTGTTGAAGAATGGTTCTGTAACGCGAATTGCACATGTTTCGTCGATGTATTAATCTTTACCATACGAATTCTCTTGCCGTATGCCATCATCCATAGTGACAATATTGTTGTTGTTCTGTTCCAGTCATATCATTCCGGTAAACAGTGTTTGGAAGACTTTATCCATCCTTTTAATTCAGATGGCAATGCTATCTGTACATGTTATTAATACTGTTTTGCAATTGAACGTCAGACAGCTTACTTTTTATTCTGCCTTGCTCCCTCTTTGTCTGTTTCTGTTTATTGAATAAACGGTTGAAAGTAAAAATGATTTATAGCTGTATACGCTGTGAAATAGATGCTTATGGGATGCAAGTAAACAGTGCTTGACGTCTATGGTAGTTAAATATGCTTTGATCTCCTTCATTTCGAATTCACGAGACTGACTTTGTCTGATACATGTTTTCAAATACCTTTTCCCGACTTTCATATTCCTGAAATTAATAGCATAATTGAATTTCAAACTGAGGAAGACTGATCTGTTCCATGGATCGCATTTCAGATGCATTCCATCAAAGGCTTTGGCTGGTCGTTGTTTATGTCTTTAAAAAAAAAAAAAAAAAAAAAAGTTCTCCAGGATAAAATATTGTGATAAATTATAGGACAATATTTCTGAATCAAAAAATGCTTTTCTCAAAATTTCCGGTTCACTTGTCACAATGATAGAGAAGTGAGACTTTATTCACTCTTTTACATATATGAAATTTTAGAATTGGCTATTGAGGAATGGCTGTTCGTATTTTGCTCCATTTGATATATAAATCTGCTGGATGAGTTCAACTTGTTTCTTCCTATAGTGTTAGTTGTAGAGGTATAATTGAATGATAGTGATGGCTGACTCATCGTTTTTAAGAACTGGTTGTGGTGTGCGAGAATTGCTTCTTTTTATCATCATACTATCATTATTTTTTACATATGTTCTTCGCGAATTGCAGCATTCATTGCTGTTGGCGACTGAAGCAAGATGCAAGTAAAATTTTCGAATGGAAATAATTGTTAAAAGTAGCTTCTAAGATTATTCTAATTGTTGTTCTCAGATTGTTTCTTCGATAAGAGGAAGGTGTTAATTAAGGATTTAAAGGGTTGTGTGAAATAGCTTTTTTTTTTAACTTAATGGAATGGGAACATTTTGTATCATCGGTCCTCAGTTGTCGATTAGCAGTTGGTCTGTGAACATATTCGCTGTAGAATGTACTCGACATTTTACTATTATCTATCTCAGCCTTAAGATATGAATGTTATATGAAGAAAAGTGTGCAGGAGAGTAGACGAAACATTTGGAGAATGTAATTTGCATGATGAAAATGAACCACAGAAGGCGAAAATATTACAACAAAACAAGGGACAGCTTAGCATGTGCCTTTCTACTCTCCGATCAAGTGAAAATGATTCTTTGAAGATGATAACGTTCTTGGCTTCATAAATTCAATCTGGTGGTGTGTATTTAGGTTTTTCAATTATTGACATGCGCAAACAGTTGATACAGCTGTCGAGTTGTGTCTTACCGTATCCATTGTGATATTAGTGGTACTTTTTAAAATTACCAGCAGCCAAGTATAAGTTGCCAATTACGAATTAATTATGGATCCTGCCAAATTTATTGTAATTAATGCTTTTATTGCTCCATGTTTTTTCATTTTCGTCTTTGTTTTGTTTTTTCCTTTCATTGACTTGTATTCGTTTGAAATTGAGAGCAAGTCATGAATAGTAAATAATAAGTTGAAACACATTTTCGAGTGCTGAGACGAAGACTGGCTCCTTAGGGTGGCTTTTCCAGCAATTTACGTATGTTCGTTTCAGATAATTAATGATGTTTGTTCTTATTGTTTCGAACGATTCCCCGTACGGTTTTCCGTTTTCGTTTTCTTTTATCATTAATTGCACCAAAAAAACCGTGTGAAATTTCAGTGCAATTGGTGTACATTTTCTGCTTTTATCCTACCACTAGTTTCCAACCAGCAACAATGTCTTCACTTCTACCGATCAAATTTCAGGAACATGTCTTGGTGAGTTTATTCAGTCTGTTTTTTCTCCATAACTCTGACAATGAGTGGTATAGTTTAAGATGTTAAATCGCATCCATATTATAAAATGGACAAACGGAACTTCTACATTATCTCTTCACTTTTGATTCTTTTGGTTTCCTTTTCTAACGAATTTCATAATTAGCTCATTCTTCTTGGACTAATAATCATACTTGAAAATGTAGGTTCTCTGCGGAAAAAAATATAGAAACTGGAGTATAAGTCTAATAAGGTAAGATTAATTAATATAAAATCATCTCGCCAAAAGTGTGCATGTATACATCTTTCGATTATGGCTTTAAGTTCAACTTTTTTCAGTTACAAAGTCTGGGTATAAATGCGGCAAATATCGGATTTGCAACATTAACGATGGAGTCGGACAAATTTATTGTTGTGAGAGAAAAAGTTGGTGAGAATGCTCAAGTTGTTATTGTTGATATGAATGACGTCAACAGTCCTCTTCGCCGACCAATCACTGCAGATTCAGTGATCATGAATCCTGCAACAAAAGTTCTAGCTTTAAAGTGTAAGTTTTATTAATACCAAGGCCTTCTTATCGTCCGGTCATCTGTGTCACAAAAAACTCCTTCTAAACTGTTCTATTAAAATAATAAAACGATTTATTCAGCATCTCGTACCCTTCAAATTTTCAACATTGAACTGAAAGCCAAGATGAAAGCACACAATATGCCAGAAGATGTGATCTTTTGGAAATGGGTCAATGTCAATACAATTGCATTAGTATCGGAAACTGCTGCATATCATTGGTCACTACAAGGTTATTCCTTTATCTTTTTCTTCCGAAGCAGCACAACTATCTACGTAATATACTTCCACTGATGATAACAACTGATAAAAACTAAACATTCAGCTAATCATATATTGATCTTGTCTTCTTCCTAGTTAAGCTTCCACTAGTTCGTTCATAGATTCGTTTTATATATCTCGAAATTCAATTTGCAGGTGACTCACCTCCTGTAAAAATGTTT
This sequence comes from Loa loa, assembly GCF_000183805.2. Classification (NCBI taxonomy): domain Eukaryota; kingdom Metazoa; phylum Nematoda; class Chromadorea; order Rhabditida; family Onchocercidae; genus Loa; species Loa loa. The sequence continues at coordinate 865,133 of NW_018108184.1, read as the reverse complement.
GAAAGGCATTCAACATTAAGTGGATTCCAGATAATTAATTATCGAGCAGACGCGGAATGCAAATGGTTGTTGGTGATTGGAATTGCTGCTAAGGTACTCTTTACCAACCTTAGTTGTCTTCTGTATTATTAAGAATGTTAATTGCAGCGCAATATACAAGTGATTTTATATATCGTAATTTTTTTCGTAATTTTTGCAAACATATACGAGTTCATCCTCAGTTTTTGGAAAACATGGTGAATGGACATTATTGGCTCGTTTAAATTCTGCATTTATCTCCATTTTGAGCGATTTACCGTTATTGAAATTTCAAGTAAGATATAAGTTATCATTAAACACAGGATAATCGTGTGGTTGGCGCAATGCAGTTATATAGTACGGAGAGGAAGGTATCACAGCCAATTGAAGGACATGCAGCATGCTTCGTGAGCTTTAAAATTGAAGGAAATCCACATCCTAGTAATTTATTCTGCTTCTCCGTTCGAACCGCACAAGGCGGAAAGGTTATCATCTTTTGTTATCTGTTAAACCTTAACGGATAAAATGATTAGAAAAAATTACCTCTGTATCGGTAGGAAGAGTTTGTAAATTGTGTAATCCTCCCGTAGGCACAGCTTTTTTTGATTTCTGAAAAAGTTGTTCGGTCGAGGGAGGGTAAATTGTTTGTGCGTTTTATAGTGCATGTTATCAAATTTCTTGATGGTATGTCTTCCGCCAAATGCAACATATTTTACAACATGCGAACGTTTCGATCTTTTGTTAGCAGTAGTTGTTGTCTTTTCTTTTTGCTTGATGTCTCTTAACTTCCCACAGGAAGCTTGTAACATCTCTGATTAGCTTGCTTTAATGCTTCAGTTATAAATCAGTGGTTGATTATTTCAGCTTCATGTTATCGAGATAGGTAGCCCACCAGCTGGTAATCAACCTTTCCAGAAGAAACAGGTAGAAGTGTATTATCCAGCTGAAGCTGCTACTGATTTTCCGGTAGCAATGCAGGTATATACGGGTTTTTTATAGTCTGGTGCAAACTAGTAAGTATGGAACAGTTTGGAAGCAAGAATCAAAATATTGTGCTGTGACTTGCATTATAGAAAAGAGAGACTCATTTTAACAGCACTGATTTTTGCTTTTGTATAATGTTTTCTTTCAATTCAATATGATGAAATTAAATCATCTTTATAGTTATATCAACAGTATATACAAAAGCTTGGGTCGGTTTTGCCTATAATATGGCAAACATTTCAAATAAAAAATTACCACTGAGCCAAGAAAAACGTATGGTCTCTTTAGATCTTGAATTTACTTCCTCAGTTTTGTTAATTAGTCATTATTTCATTATGGTTATACTATTATTAAACGGTAAATATTACCAATATTTATGACGATCAAAATTTCTGAGAAAAGCCTTTGCATCTACTGAAACTTGAATGGTATCAAGGGTATGACGGAGATGGAAAGGTAGAGATAGAGAGAGGGGGAGAAAAAAAAAAGTCTTCTCTACTACTTAAAACAGACTTGGTATAACAGGTTAACCTTGGATTGTATTTAACATTGCTTGTACAGATTGCACCTTTTCGAGTTAAATTTTTACTTGGTGGTTTTTCTGCCGCTGTAAGGATAAGAATAAACTTTTCATTACTTTAATTTCTCTTTATCGGAAGAAATTAGATGGGATGAAATTTCTTACCTCAAACTTCAAAATTCAGCAGTTGGCTGCTTTCATTAAGTTATATACGATTGAGCAATTTGTAAATCCAACATTCAAAACTGGAATAAAAAAGAAATGAAATTATAGGCTTCATCAAAACACGGTATCATATATCTGGTGACGAAATATGGTTATGTACATTTATATGATATCGAGACAGCGGTATGTATTTATATGAATCGGATCTCATCGGAGACTGTCTTCGTTACTGCCGAATATACTGCTACTGAAGGAATAATTGGAGTAAATCGGAAAGGACAGGTATTATTTCTATCTGCTGAATACTTATGTCCGCTGCTATCAACTCCACCAACCAACATATGACTGATGTAAATTAATCGTGCAGCTGAAATGAAAGCAACATAAAAATATCTTGCTTAATCCATGTGCGCCCACTTTTATACTCAGACAATCTTAACTAATCTTAATAATTTTTAAAATGATTTACTGTTCATAGCTACAATGGTATTTACCGCAAATTGTGCTTAACACTGTGCTACCGTGGTTTTCTATATCCTGAAACAAGGCCCACGTTATGTATTTTTAGGTTCTCTCAGTAAGTATTGATGAACAAAATATGATCCCATACGTCACACAAACGTTACAAAATCCGGAGCTTGCGTTGAAACTAGCAGTGCGTTGCGATCTTCCAGGAGCTGAAGAATTATTTGTTCGTAAATTCAATTTACTTTTCGGTAATGGAAACTATGCTGAAGCTGCAAAAGTTGCTGCTACTGCTCCTCAGGTGACTGTCTTCTTTTTTTGCGTATTTCAAATCCGGTTGCTTCGACTATGTTACAGATTGATTAGTCAGTGTTATGGATTCAGATTTTTGATTGGTTTTTGACGCTTATTCAGTATATGATTGATTTGCATTAATTTTCTGAAAAATGAGAACATTTCCCTTTACAACCAGTAGAATGGTTGTTGTTGCAGGGAATTTTAAGGACACCACAAACAATCCAGAAGTTCCAGCAATGTCCACATACTGGTGGTGGACCAAGTCCTCTGCTTCAGTATTTTGGGATATTACTTGATCAGGGGCAGCTGAATAAGTATGAAACGTTGGAGCTGTGTCGACCAGTGCTAGCACAGGTAAAATTTCTTTGTTTTAATGATTGGTGTAGTCCAGAAAATTGGCGGAAGTCAGGAAATTAATGAAAACGATAGTGAATTTAGTTTATTTGTTATAAATGTTTATTTGGAGGTCCAGATGTGTGATTCTTTTTTCACTCACAGCCGTGAAATTTATGAAGGAAGCTACAAACAATCCAAAAAGTTTGTAAAGATTTTGAAAATTGAAAATTTTGGTTGGTCAAATATGTATCTGTTGAATGCGTTACATATCAGCTTTTTAATTCAATTTACAGGGAAGAAAACAGTTGTTGGAGAAATGGCTTACTGAGGGAAAACTTGAATGCAGTGAAGAATTAGGTGATTTGGTCCGTCCACATGATGTCAATGTTGCACTATCTGTTTACCTTCGTGGTAACGTCCCTCATAAGGTTTGCATGCTGATATATAAATATATCTGATGAACTACATTTATTAGATCAGTCTTTCGCAGTTATCGCTTTTATGATTTTAAAAAAAAAAAAGAGAAAAAAGAAAAAACTAATCCATTAAAAAATTCGACTGACATTCGAAACGAAGTAATTAATCATTATTATTTCAATAGAATATTGCCGATGAATAAACCAAAACTTATCTAACAGGTTGTCCAATGCTTCGCTGAAACAGGACAATTTGATAAAATTATTTTATATGCTAAAAAAGTGAACTTCGAGCCTGACTATTTGTTTCAACTCCGACAAGTACTACGTTCGAATCCGGAGATGGGAGCTAAATTTGCACAGATGCTTGTGTCTGAAGGCGAAAATGAGCCTTTAGTCGATATTAACCAGGTAAATTGCATGGCAGTTTAGTTGGGGAACAGTTCTGCGAAAGACATTTTATTCATAAATATAATGGTGATTATGAAGTTAAGTATATAATTTATGTAAATATGAAAGGCTATATGAATACGAAGAGTACTCACGTGTATGTAAATAGAAATCTAATAAAATTAGCACTTCTGCTCCATAAAATAACGGACGAGTATTTTTTAATTGAATTCGTGATTTAATTGCGTTGTGTCTTGGTTCATTTTGCAGCATGACCATGAGATGTTTGATAATTTTTCTTTTTTTTAATAGCATGACGATGATTCAAATTACAGATAGTTGGATGTTTCGAGGAAGTGCAGGCAGTACAACCGTGTACATCGTTCTTGCTTGAAGTGCTAAAAAGTGATAAGGAGTCCGAGGGACATCTTCAAACAAAACTGCTTGAAATGAATCTTCTTTATGCTCCACAGATTAGTATATAAATTGAAAGAGCTAGACTAACCATTTGATCTGCCCCAGCGTTTCACTCATTTGTCTTTCTGAAGGAATTGGATCACGATGAAGGGTTGAATTATTATGTGGTTTTGAGATTGCTTTCTTTCACTAATTTTTTTCATTAGTTTTAGGTAGCAGATGCAATATTAGGTAATCAGATGTTCCATCATTACGATCGTGCAACAATTGGACAATTGTGTGAGAAAGCTGGTTTATTGCAACGAGCATTGGAGCACTTTACCGACCTCTATGATATCAAAAGAACAGTTGTTCACACTCAGCATCTCAAACCTGATGTTCGCTTTTCACATTACTTGTATAAATTTTTATACTAAATTAAACAAGTGACTTAGGTCTCCGAGCACATATACTTGAAAAACGCTTTTTAATGACAAAAGAAGCAAATTTTCGATCCATTCTTCAAAAATATGCGTAATTGCAGTGGTTGGTGAATTACTTTGGACAGTTGTCAGTGGAAGATTCATTGGAATGTTTGAAAGCGATGCTACAAACGAACATGCGGCAGAACTTGCAGATTGTTGTGCAAATAGCTACCAAATACCATGAACAGCTTACCACCCATGCGCTCATTGACCTGTTTGAGTCCTTCAAAAGTTACGAAGGACTGTTTTACTTTTTAGGATCTATTGTCAATTTCTCGCAAGATCCTGAAGTCCATTTCAAATACATACAGGTATATTATGATCAGGAAGGTAATAATGCCAGAACCTGAAGATAACTGATTGCACGGAATGATTAGAAAATCATGGCAATCTTCAGGTCACTGACATGCATAATGTTTCGTGTGTGGTTAGTATGCACAGATGTAATTTGCATTAATGAGAATAGGTGGAGGAATGTTTTCAAGTAATTATTAATAAGTGTATAAAAGATACTTTACCAAGCAGTAATAGTGTATATTTAAAGTAGGATGCGGAAAGTTAGCTTTTATTGCAGGCTGCTACTAGAACTGGACAAATTAAGGAGGTAGAAAGAATTTGTCGTGAATCGAACTGTTATGAAGCAGAACGAGTTAAGAATTATTTAAAAGAGGCTAAATTAACGGACCAGTTGCCTTTAATTATTGTATGCGATCGACATGATATGGTACACGATCTTGTCCTTTATCTTTATCGGAACAATCTGCAAAAATATATCGAAGTGTTCGTGCAGAAGGTTCTCTTTCATTCATTCATATCACTGAAGTTTTGCCGTTAGACAGAAAAAGCTAAGCATATGACTGTACTTTTTTCTTTTACAAATTTCCAAACTTCTTGCCCCATTTTTGATGCTGAGGGTACAGCTGCATAAATCTGCGTTTGTTCAGGTAAATCCAGCACGATTACCTATTGTTGTTGGTGGTTTGTTGGATGTGGATTGCTCGGAAGATGCAATCAAACAGCTCATAATCAATACAAGAGGAAAATTTGATATCGACGAACTAGTTGAAGAAGTCGAAAAGAGGAATAGGTTCATTTTCGGGTTTTTTACTCGACAAAATTTAAGGTATATTGTTGCGACAGTTACGGTAGTAAGTGAACTGTGACTTTCCTGTTCTCTGATTTTTGCTGTAGCAGTATGAAATATATAATGCTGGTTTTTAGATTGAAACTATTGGCACCATGGCTAGAAATGCGTGTTCAAGAGGGATCCACTGATCCAGCAACGCATAATGCCCTTGCCAAGATCTACATTGACGCCAATAATAATCCTGAACGATTTCTTCGTGAAAATCCGTATTATGATTCGCGGATTGTCGGAAAATATTGTGAAAAAAGAGACCCACACTTTGCTTGTCTCGCATATGAACGTGGTCAATGTGATGCCGAACTTGTTAATGTAAGTTTCAGTCTTTTATATATCAATACCGTTGTCATCTTTTTCTTGTGCCGTACTGCTGAAAAAGAGAGCTTTAACATGAAAGTTTCCTTACCATCACTTTGTAATTCTATTCTCTACACGAACTTTTGCCTTCAAATTTTGACACATACGGCTCAGAAGTTTATTTTTAGGTGTGTAACGAGAATTCACTTTTTAAAAATTTGGCGCGTTACCTAGTTAAACGTCGTGACTTTCCACTTTGGGCTCAGGTACTGGCTGAAGACAATCAACACAGGAGGCAGCTGATTGATCAGGTTTATTTTGAAAATTTTCTTTATATAAGCTTTCATCTTCGCGTATGGACATGCGCAGTGTGATTCCGAATTGTTTACATGAGAATGCTGTGAAATCTCTCTCCTGATTTTCATACTTGATGTTAGTTTGTGTGTATATTTCTGTGCTGCATACTCATGTAATTTTGGCGAGAACTTGGTCCATGATATAAAGTATTGAATGCCTATTCAAAAGAAAATATAGAAATTAAAAAGAGTTGGAAAGGAATCTGATAAGTGTCTGATGAGAAGATTTAAATGGGTTCAGACACTTGTGATTTACTTAACAACATAATGATAACTTGATTTCCAGGTAGTTCAAACGGCTTTATCGGAAACTCAAGATCCAGAGGATATTTCGGCAACAGTAAAAGCATTTATGGCTGCTGATTTGCCGAATGAGTTAATTGAGTTACTGGAGAAAATCGTACTTGACAACTCTGTCTTTTCAGAGCATAGGTAATTCTTCTTGCAATGATAAATTAAATTTGGTAGCCATTTTAAGGTTGTATTGGAATGTAAAATTTTGGGTGCTTCGTGAATTGTTTGGTTTTTTATGATTAGTAAGTTTCATTGTGTTTCGCGTAGTAATTTTTAAAATGATGTTGCAGGAATCTTCAAAATTTGCTCATTCTGACAGCAATTAAAGCCGATCGTACACGTGTTATGGAGTACATCCAGAAGTTGGATAATTACGATGCACCGGACATCGCTAATATTGCTGTTTCGAATCAATTATATGAGGAAGCATTTGCCATTTTCAAAAAATTTGATGTCAATACTGCAGCAGTCAATGTTAGCTTTTCGTAGTTTCACCTTTATTTCCATTTATAACTGACTCGTCTTTTCTGTTGTATTATTGCGCTGTTTCGAATTTAGTGGTGTAAAATAGCCCATTATTTTCCCAAACTTAAGCCATTATTTGTTAAATAAGGTTACACGTTCAGCGTTTTGTTTTGGGTTAGCATGTTTTTTCCAGTTTATGATTGATTTGAAGATGTCCTGTTTTATGTAAAATGAATTCTTAAATCTAACTATTGAACCAAGTTACTGTTTGTAATAAAAGTCGCCCCAGTGCAGGTGCTGATTGATAATGTATCCAATTTGGATCGCGCTTACGAATTCGCGGAGCGATGTAATGAACCTGGTGTTTGGGCATCTTTGGCAAAAGCGCAGCTGAAGGAAGGCTTAGTAAAAGAAGCTGTAGATTCATTCATTAAAGCCGATGATCCCACTGCATATATGGAAGTTGTGAGCAAATGTTCTGAGACTGGTTAGCGTTTATTTATTAATATAGATTTTTGATTTAATACTTTGATCGAATGCTTTCTGGTAGTTTCGTAATTATGAGACAGCTCAATCCACGCAACCAGTAACATTAACTGTTTCAGGAAACTGGGAGGATTTGGTTCGATATTTGCAGATGGCACGAAAAAAATCGAGGGAATCATATATAGAAACAGAACTTGTCTATGCTTACGCGAAAACAAATCGTCTTGCTGACCTGGAGGAGTTCATTTCGGGGCCTAATCATGCTCAGATTCAGCAGATAGGTGATCGATGTTTTGAGAGCGGGATGTACGAAGCAGCCAAAATTCTTCATAACAATATATCGAATTTTGCTAAATTATCGGTCACACTTGTTCGGCTTAACGAATTTCAAGGTGCAGTTGATGCTGCTCGTAAAGCAAATTCTACGAAAACATGGAAACAAGTAAGTTTATGTATAATATAATATTCGATGCTTTTATACATTATGCTTGTTAATTATCGAATTAGAGATGGAATGGATATCAATATGTTACTAATTAACAAACGGATTAAGTATATATTCGGCGCAGAAAACATTAGTTCCTTGTCAACTGAATTTGAATACAAAACGATTTGCTAACAATTAGTAGTAATGCTGTAATTAAATTTCGCAAAATGTAAAAAGACACAAAACAAAGATGCATCTGTCTTGGACTGATAGATTTTAATGCGTTTGCAAATTTGGATTTACTGAATTATTCAGGTTTGTTTTGCTTGCGTTGATAACGAAGAATTTCGTTTGGCACAGATGTGCGGCCTTCACATTGTCGTACATGCAGATGAGCTGGAGGAATTAATCAATTACTATCAGGTTTGCATTTACTGTAGGTTTTTATTTTTCTATTGCTGTATTTTAAATGTTATGAAATTTTAAGATATATTTTAATTTCTGTTCTAGATTTCTGTGTTTTTTTTTTTGGATTAAAGAGTTAAAAAAGGAAAAGGAACACCTGCTGTCTAAAAGCCATTGCTTTCTTAGATATATTAATGGGTGGATTATTTTAGGAACGAGGATACTTTGAAGAATTAATTGGTCTGTTAGAAGCAGCATTGGGTTTGGAAAGAGCACATATGGGAATGTTTACTGAATTGGCAATTCTTTACAGTAAATATAAAGCAGAGAAAATGCGTGAGCATCTTGAACTATTCTGGAGTCGAGTAAATATACCGAAGGTGGATTTGTGTTTTCCTTATTTCTGGTTTTTCGATTTGAACTTGTTCAATTCACTTCAATGAAGAAGGAACAAAAACGGGAACTTTTTTCCCATCAGTTGTAAGTGGAATATCGTTAGCTGCTCTAGGTTAATCCACATTTTTTTTCTTAATTGAGGAAAAAATTTTATTGCATTTTAGGTTTTGCGTGCTGCGGAACAAGCTCATTTGTGGTCCGAACTTGTCTTTCTTTATGATAAATACGAAGAATACGATAACGCTGCTCAAACGATGATGCAACATCCAGCGGAAGCATGGCGAGAACAACATTTCAAGGAAGTAATTACTAAGGTAATTGATATGTGATGCATTTCAATTTCTATTACTGTTTTTGTAGAATTCAAATTATTCTGTGAAAAAGAAAGGAATCATTATAGTTGTTTTTATAGGTAGCAAATATTGAACTATATTATAAGGCAATGCAATTCTATTTGGATTATAAGCCGATGCTGTTGAATGATTTACTTCTTGTGTTAACGCCACGACTTGATCATTCACGAACTGTATCATTCTTTGCCAAGTGTTTGTTTTTTGTCCTTTGAGAAATTCTAATTGCCCAAATATTATGTCGAATTTGTTAGTAGCTAATTTTAGTATCAGTAATACTAGAAATAACGTAAGTAGTAATGTTTTTATATAAGTGATATTAATTCTTTGTCTATTTGCTTGGTTTCAGTGAATCAGCTGCCTCTCGTGAAACCTTATTTACGTCAGGTGCAAACTCAAAATAACAAGTCGGTTAACGAGGCTTTAAATCAGGTGCTCATTGATGAGGAGGATTATGCTGGCCTTCGCGCTTCTATTGATGCTTATGACAACTTTGATAATATTTCCCTGGCCCAACAACTTGAGAAACACGAATTGCTTGAGTTTAGACGCATATCTGCGTATTTGTACAGGGGGAACAATAGGTGGAAGCAAAGTGTTGAGCTTTGCAAGAAGGACAAATTGTACAAGGTGAGTCAGTAGTTTGAGTTGAACTGTTCAGATTCGATAATATTAGGTTTGTGGTTTTAAATACCCTAAAAACTTAACATTTCAGGATGCAATGGAATATGCTGCGGAGTCGCGACAACCTGAAATAGCTGAAGAATTGCTAGCGTATTTCCTCGAAAATAAATTGCACGATTGCTTTGCAGCTTCACTTTATCAAATGTATGACTTATTGCACCCAGATGTTATATTGGAATTAGCATGGAAACACAAGATTATGGACTTTGCGATGCCTTACATGATTCAAGTGATGCGCGATTATCATAGCAGGGTATATATTATTCATAAACGTTTAATAAAAACTGTGCATATTCTTCAAACAGTTATATTATTAACATGTTGGTAATAGTTTGTCAGCGGTACTGATTACTACTATCTACTGACATTGTTTAATTTGACCTTAACACTCACTGGTTAGGTGGAAAAACCTTTGTCGAAGATAATGAAAAATGATGATTTTAAATATGTGAAGTCAAGTTTTGTCGGTGTAGTGCAAATTGACCTTCTAAACTGGAAATTTATTTCTGCCTGTTCGCAGTGTATTTTTCTATAAATTATTAGTAAGGAACTTGGTTACTGAGTTTTATTCCGCAACTTAACACTTCAAGATATAACTTATATGAAGACAGTAGGAAAATGATTAGTAAATTAATAACCAGTTTAATAAGTGATACATAATTTAAGTGCTTGTATGTTCACTTATTGAAGTTTCGTTCTTTTTTGAGCACTGGTAGTAAGGAGTAATGTATTTTTAGATTGGGAAGTTGGAAAGAGCTGAAGCAGAGAGAAAAGAAGAAGTTCAAGGAAATCAGCAACCAAATGGAAGCATGAGTTAGTGTTTTATATGGGTTTCGAGCAACGAGTTTCTTATTTCTAGGTGTTTGGGAGTTGATGAAGCTTTAATTATTACTGGAGCTTACTAGAGATTTATGTGTGACGATTGTCGATTTTATCTCAGTATTTCTTGGAAAATTCTAGTGACCAATTGTTAGTGTAGATGAATGCTGAATTTACAATAAATAAAATATTTTGCAGTGGAACCACAATTAATGTTGACATTCCCGGGGGGTGCATCGATAGGTTCGGTGCCACAAATGCCTGGAACATACGGAGCAGCAGTGTCTGGCGGTCCTTACATTGGTGCTTCATCAGCAACGAATGCTTATGGAACACCGATGTATCCAAGTGGTTCGTATGCTATGTAGTTACCGATACGTCTCTTTCAGACGTAAAGCATTGATTCGTTTCTTTGTTCTGAGATTGGTCTGTAGTAACGAGCATCGGTTATTGTTGTTAAAAAGCGAATTTATTTCATTTTTTATTTATTATTTCTTGTGATCATTTTTTGAAAATGGATGCGAGAAAGTTAACTTCCATTATCTATTTTACTATGTTACAGAAGCATTAAAAATAGGTTTCAAGTGATAGAAATATAGATCTCTTGTAGATGAATTTTTAAGGAAAGTAATGGATCTTTTCAAAGTTACTGTTCTCTTATTACAATCGTGGGATATCGAAATTTCCAAAATGTTCCAGGGGTTTTTGGAAATCATGTATAAATGAAGAGCATTGAGGCAGAGGCAGAATTAATTACTTTACTTTTTTTTTCCTGATTTCGATCCATTTGATACAGCCCATAAGAATAAGATGTGTTAAAATTGTGATCATTTATTTACTTTTTTTATTTGCAATGCTTGTTTGTATTATACAATGCACCATGTACTAGTGATCAGCACTGTGTTACCTTGGAGATCAAAATCTAAATGCATACGTATCTCTTTTTTCCTGTATATTCACAGTGCCCTATTCTTTTATGTAAAGCAAACGTCGATCTGTTTTTCTGTCCAATCATCTTTCTTCTCTTTATCACAATAAAAATTTTTTATTGACTTTTTCAATACAATTTTAATAGCCTCGAAATTATTTCAAGTACAGGCTATTTAGACAGTTCCGATTACCCTCTTTCTTACTCGTAAAATGTCATACTCCAAAAGAAAGAAAAATCCTATGTTATTTTAGCAGCTTATAAGCCCGGTGCATCATTGGCATGTATGCTTGTTGGTCCTACTGAGAGTTCTCGAAACCATTTGAGCAAAAAAGGAAATAATGGTTTTTGGAGAATTGAATGGGAAAGAAAATAGATAACAGAAGGAAATTGCTGATTGTATTGAAGGAAGGCGAGAGGTATTAACGGTGATTTCCTAGAAATCGGACAAGTGTGAGGAAGATGAAGTACAGAAAGTAATTCCAATTGTCTTTCTTCAGATTTTGCTTGTTAAACTCAAGGCAAACTTGGCCTGAGTTTATACTAACCATTGGGGTAATTATAACCATACCGTACTAACCATAGGGATGGTAAAGCGGGCGACAGGACGAACTGATATTAAAGTCTGCTGCTTGTGCTTTTAGAAATATCGGATAGATGAATCGGAAAAGGCATAAGGGGAGGAAGGGGTATGATAAGAAGCATCGGCTTCTTCCACTGAAAATTGAAATTTCAAGAAATCGAAAGTGCTTAATATGAAAGAGATACTAGTAGAGGAATGATAATGAAAGTAAAGCCAGTAGTGTACACTCTTCATTGAAATGATTATGTCTTCCTACCTGATAAACTTCTGCATGTTTGCTCTTCCCCTCTCTCCCTCTCTCTCTCTCCCTTTCCTTCTCTCTTTCGACAAACTTTCATGTTAGATATTGTATTTAAAAAGCGCTTGGTATGCCTGCCAGATTTGTTTACAAAATCAAAAAATGAAACAATGATTTTACTCATTGTTATGTCTTTACTCGAATGCGACATTCTTGACGACAATAACTTTACTCTTACCTATCAACGATCAATATGAAGTATTAATTAGTTGATGCAGGTATGTTATACATGAAAGTATCAATTTTCATGTGACAAATAGCTTCAGCAGGCTTATATGTGAAATATTTTTAGTATCAACTACCATCAATGATTATTGATTGGTTAATTAATTGATTGATTGATCGATCGATTAACCTAATGGATTGCCTGCATAAATCAACAATTTCCATTGCTTTATGGAATATTGTAAGCATTAAATCGTTATCAAGTAATAATTGCTCCATCAAATCATTATTTTATTGTAATTAAATTGATAATTAATAACTGATATAGTTTGTGTAAAAAATAATCGAGGTAATAAACTATAATAAAGTGATATTAAATATCCATTATAATAAAGTGATATTAAAAAGATTTGCTCGATCGATTCCTCAAACTATTCAACTATAATTTCAATTTCCGATGAAAGGAAAAGAATGGCTTATCGTTTAGAATGAATAACATTTTCAGATTTATTCCATCTTACAAACTGCCATATTTGCATGGCAAACGAAATATGTTAAAAATCAACAATGGGAATTCGAAAATCGCCACATTCCTATCGATGGAACGTTTGTTTTCACTTTCTTTTTCATATCAAATAGTTTTAAAATTACAAATAAGAATGATTAAATATTATTTAAGAAAGACTTCCTTCTTATTTATTGTTTCCTAAATTAATTAGCATATTTGATTACTCATTTAATTATTTCTTTTGCATTGTTGCATGTAATTATTATTCATTCTATTTTGTCTCAAAGAATTTTAACTTTTACCACCACTATTACTACTACTACTACTACTACTATTAATCTTCAATGACAATTGATGGGTTCTCGAAGTGTTAAGCGGGGAAATTTCTAAAAGAGAGCGGTATGAAATAATAGTGGGATTATTTTTATTCATCTAATCTCTGTCATGTAGTTGAATAAGTTCAGTCAATTGCGCCTTATTTCAGCAATAATGGCTTCCAAGCTCGCTTTCCTGGATTGTACGGTATTTTAACAGAAACTCCAGAGAGACGTCGTATAAATGGTTAATTTCTTCTTTTATAGAATAATTGAAAAGAAATTACTTGTATATTGTTTATTTCATTTCTTCTTTCATACCAAATGAATGAATTTTTTGAGATTTTTTTTTTTGTAGTAAAAGTAGCATTTCTGACTTTTATACTACAATTGCAATATGATTGTGAGGTTTAGTCTGAAAATTTAAAATAAAATCTAATTTTTTGTAACTATTCTAAACTGAAAGTACTATTATTTTGCATCCATTGATTGAACAAAATATTTCCAAATATTTCAGGAATGATTTTTAATTTATTAGTAAACTTTAAAAGATAATAGTATACTTCGTTATTTTTGCTAGTCTATTTAGTTCTAATTTGTTGTAGCGAACTTTATCCTATTAGATAACTTTTATGTTTAGCATTAATTAACATTCATTCTCATTTCTCTCTTTAAATGAATTGTGAACTATGAAGAATAACGGAAGCAAATATTTATCATATTTGATAATATTTCAGCATTATTTGCGCTTGCAATTACATTGTTAATTGTTGCTTTGCTGCATTTAATTCCCTCAGTTATGCTATTCTATGGAGCTGTTACGGTAATATATTTAATTATTTAAAATTTCAAATAGTTTTAAAAAATTTCCATATAAAAATTTAAATATACATATAAAAATATTTTTTTAATAGGGAACAAAGGAAATAACTTATCAGATCATTTTTTCTGTTTGTTAATGAAAACATCACTTCAAACTTCCAATATTCCATTCCCTTTTTCAGACCATCTCAAAATATTCATTCAACCTGGCATCATTTTACAGATAGCTTAGCTTATCAGTGGATTAAACTGATAAGAGACTATATTGATATAATATGTTGCTTTGAGGAAACGCAAAGAACAGCTTTTTGTTCATGTCACCATCATCCAACATCTGAGAGTTATGATTCAGGATGATAGAAGACTAAGTCTTACTGTGAGATGTTTTCTCACAGTAAGACTGTGAGATGGAGTTAAATTTCAACTAGCACGTAGAACTTTACAAAGAGCACAGAAATATGATGGCGACACAACATCTTTTAATAATAACACATCATTTTCAGAAGCGAATCAATTTTATATGGCCATGGTTCTTCACCGCATTACCACAAATTATCCTGTCAACAGCTTATGCAATAATCTGGTGGTCAGGTGATATATTCGACACACAGTTGATCATGTCTGTCACCGAATTTGTCCTTTCCTTAGCAATCAATGTAAGCATTATTAGCACATCAAAGAGGATTGCTCATTTGAGGACTGTTTATTTCCAAAAAAAGAAAAAATAAACATTTTGAAGAATATTTATCATTATCACCAAAAAAGATCAAAATGTCGAAATTCAATTTACACTTCTCACTAATGCAATAAGTTATAAATAAGTGTTTATTTATCAATTAGCAACGATATAGTCACTGATTAATTAATTAGTAACTAAGTGTGCAATGAATAAGAATGGAAGTAAACTTATAATAATGGAAAATATTGCAGAGTATATGTTTTGCAATTGTTTTGCTGTTCTTCTTTCGCATTAAAGGAAGATTGAAATCAAATAAGCCGTTGAAAAATGTGAATCATTCCAAGAGTTCATTCACAAATATACCCGGTAACAAAATACCGCCATGGAAAAATGACTGGAACACCGAACTATCCAGGGAATTTGCCTCACAAAAAAAGCACATTTTAAATATAATGACTTTAATCATTATTATTTTCATGTCACATATTTCGTATAACAGTAACAGTCTGATGAAAATATTTTGTTTCCGAGAAAGCAACAAGTTTAATTTTAATTTTAATTGAAATAATGCAAAAATTAGTATTGTTTTATGAAGAAGGCGATATTTAAGGATTGTAAGACAAGTGGACAGAAGTTGTCATTTATTACGTAATTCGTGCATTCTTACTTCATCGCTACCAAAAGGTTGAAAATTTAATTTTGACTGAAAATAAATTTATTTCAATGTGATCTTTGCCTAGGACCATGCTTTTTGAAGAATCTCACGTGAATGAATTATTAGAAACAATTTTAGTTAAAATATTTTGAGTTCAGAAAGTAACGGACATCTGCGCCTAACAGCTGATCGTTTGGCTGAACATAATCGAATATTGTCAGGTGAAGATAACCGCTGGAGATCTAATTACGAAGGTCGACAAACTAATTGAAAAATATAATCTTTTGATTGTATAATCATTTGCATAAAAATTTGCTTTCTTGGAATGTCCATGTTTGACAGTCAAAAAAGGGAAATTTTAAATAAATCAAGTTGAGTTTAATTTAAATTAATTCGAATATATGGGAAGTAAATTTGTTGTTTCTGCTAATATTATCATAGCGTCGTAAATTATTTGTATTCTCTAGGTGACGAATACCCTTGGTTTATTTTACCACTCTGATTTGGTTGATTGTTAACAGTTCTGCTTCTGCTGGGACATGGACAATATTCCGCGTCACTTCCTGGCATTCCTTCTTCGCCGGGGTCGCCTTGGTCACCCTAAAATATGTCAAGTAAGTTTAACTAAAATATGAAATTTTATTTATTTTAACATTTAAAGTCTAAAAAAAATTCTTGACGAACTTTCACTTTACTAGTTCATCAGAAATTTGCTATAAATAAAACTAAAAGTCGCTCTAATCCTGCGATTTAATGTCGAATCAACCGGAAAAAAACAAAACTTGGTGGACAGGAAATGTAAAATTAGGTTAATCAATAAATGGTTGGCAATGCATTACCTGTTCACCGTCATCTCCTTTTTCACCAGCAGGTCCACGTTCTCCGGGTGGCCCTTCAGGACCCGGTTGACCAGGTTTGCCTACATCACCTACCTCACCAGGTGGACCAATGGGACCCGGAGCTCCTTTTGGACCTGGAACTCCTACAATTTGCTCTGAATCAATACCAAGTTCTCCTTGTGGTCCCTCTTCACCCACTGGTCCAGGTGGTCCATCTGCGCCCATCTATAAATTCAAATTTTGACATTGCAATGACGAATTTCTAATTTCTACTAAATTTGAAACATATTATAGCCATAAATAAAACTGAGCAATTAATTGAATATACTGATCAGTCGAAGTTTTAATCTCGAAAGTGGATCAGAGCGAAAAATATTAGGTAACTGCAAAACTAATTTCAACCTGCCCTGGATGGCCCGGTTGACCATCGCGGCCATTTGCACCCGTTCGACCGCGAGAACCACGCATCCCTCGAGGACCAGGACGACCTGGTGGTCCTGGCTGACCTATTGGGCCAGGTGGACAATAAAAACATCTTTCGTAATACTGCAATTGTCCTCGTACATCATCCATATCTGCACCATGCGGAGCATCCTAAATTTTGTATTTCCTTTGTAGCTTTCTTTATCAGAGCTTGCTGAATATTATAAAATTAGTCTAGTTTTCCAATAATTACAAAACTTTATTGATTTCCTCCACAGACATATGCGCTCATTTCACAACTACCCATTCTATTCTTTCCTTCTTTTAGTGAACTGGAAAAAAAATTCAATGAAAGGAAAAATACCATTCCATCAATACCATCTAACCCGTCCATACCATCTGGACCTGGTGGTCCCGGTGGTCCCGCTGGACACAAATTTTTCTTATCAACATTTTCACCTAAAATATATCAAAACAATTTTAGTATCCGTCAATTCTTCAATATTGCCAAATGAAAATGCGACAAAAAGGGCAGTATTTTTGTAATATACAAAGAACAAAATGAAATCTTTCCATGTAAACAATTTTTTTTTTTGTTTCCCCAATCCAAATTTATCAAAAAACTTCATCAATTGCATATATGAAAGTAGAAGTGACCTCTTGAAATTGACTTATCCACCACACCTGATTCTTCCGTGTACACTTCTGCACCTGTAATATTCATTAATAATATGTTAAAAGGTAACATTTCGCACCATAAATGAACCATTCTAAAGAATTTCGAATTTAACCATGCTGTAATCAAAATTATGATTTTCGATACTGTAATTATAAGAATAAAGTTTGGATTGATATAAGCTATAAGCTTTGAAATCATTCCTTTACTACCAGCAAGATTCCACAAAACTTCACTTGTAACCTCGTTTAGTATCAGAATGGTAATGAAATGAGTTCCAGAATGGTGGTAAGATAATTGATAATAGTTCGGGTATTACCTTTTCCAAAAGGTGAGCCAAGAGTATTTGACCCTATAGCATCTTTACTTTTCGTAGCATTTAGGTTTGTATTACCATTACTAGAACTAATTCTCTTGTTGACCTTAAACCTTTCTTGGCTCAATTTAAACAAGTTATAACTTCCTTACCTTTAAACGGTGCTTCGTTGCCATAAGAATCAGATGCCCTGAAATATTCGTTGGGTCTTTCGGTTAATTCTGAACCCTCTTTGGATGATTGACCAGTAACATCCAAACTGTTACCACTGGGATATTGACGGCGTTGACGATAACTAATATTCATCGACATCATGTCTCTCCAAAGATCGTTTGCTTTTACCTTTAAATATAATGAAATATTTGAGTTATATGCATTTATTAGAATAAAATTAATGCTAGAATTCTTGATTTAGGAAGTAATAAAAGAGTGGATTTATTACAAAGCTTTTCTTCCTTCCCTCGAGATTTCTCGGTAAATCCATGGTCAGTCGAGGTAATTCAATTCAATTCACTTTATTTTTTACGGTAGCCAAAATTAAATCTAAATATTACACGTAGTAGTAAAAAGTTGTAATGATCGATGTCGAATATTATCACCTTGAATGCCTCAATCTCGACATCAAGTTCTTTTTCTATCGTTTGAATTTCATTGATAATATGCACAATGGCAATAATTAAGCAAAACATTGCAGCAGCTCCGATGCCGCAGGTTCCAATCAAAATATTCTTGGTTTTTGACATCCTACATCAGTAAGTACTAGAAATGATAAGGGATATGGTACCGTAATATCGATTACAATTACAATCACTTGCCTTATCAAATCTCAACTTTTATTACGTTTCAGTATGACATAATTGATGAATTATTTTAGAAAACGAAGAGAGATTAAAAGAAGGAAATGAAGTTAATATTCAAATTATTTAAATATTTAATTGCATTGTTAAAGTGAGTTGACAGTTAAAGCGTACTAATTTTGGAATTTAGATGTTTTTAAAGTTTAAGAAATCGTGATTTCTGCTCTTTTGTGATGATCTTTCATTTATCACTTTTATTCATAATATTTCCAAATAATTTCTTATCATGACCAAATAAATATAGCAATCTTATGGCTAATCAGAAAATAATACAACTAGTCTTGAACCGGAATTTTACGAAGTTTTCCGATATAATAGTAAGCCTAGAACATAAGTAAAGTCAGTATAAGATATCTCAAGCAAACATAGGAGAAGGATATGGATGACAATAATTAACAAAAAACGAAAACAAAATCTTAAAAAAAAAAGATAAAATTTATTAAGGAGGAAAAAGGTTATACATAGCTACTCCTTAATGATCTATCAAATGTTTCGGAATGAGACATTTATTGTTTTACTAATTAGATTCTAAACCTGATAAGATCCAATGACAGATTATCCTATTATCTTTCTAGTTTTTACATATTACTGTTCTCCTTTTCATTGTACTATTCGTTGCTATCATATCACTTAATATTGTCAACTTCATTATTGTAGGACTACCGTTATCATTATTATCTCTATCACCACTACGTTTATTGATAAATTAACTATATAGACAGTAATTTTATATGGAAAAATCAAATCTTCCATTTTTAAAATGAGTTTTCACAATTTATTGCTAATGCATTACCAAAATATTTATGAGAAAAAAAGAAATTTCGGGAGGTTCCAAATTTGAACGAAACAGAAGCGACAAGGTGGGGGTCAGTTGATTGTGTATAATAATTGTATTACGTAACATGATGAAATAAATATGGGTCATTAGGTGGATGATAGGCTGGCAATAGTTGCATCTTCCAATTCAGCATAGCAACGATGAATCTGATCTGTTTCTCTTATCAGTTTATCATAGTTAGATGAAATGACTAAATAAATAAGTAGTATGCAATAATTACACGTTAAGGCATTGATTGCCAATTTGGTATTTCAGGCTTCCTTCAGAAGTTTCCTCGTAAAATCTTAAGTGAAAAAAAAAAAGAAACCACTCGCTTTTAGAATACAGTTGCATCCCAGAAATATTATCAATTCTAGCTAATAGAAAAGTTAAATGTTTATAAATTAACTGGGACTATAAAATTCTCTCAAAAAATTTCTTCTCGAGATTAGAATCAGAATTCGGAAGAAACATTAAAAATTGATCGTCAAATGGATTCCGAACAAAGAATTTCTTTCTGAAATCAGTGTACTTCAAAAGTTAATATTTCTTTAAGAAAAAAAATTCAAAGTTCATCGAAAAATAAAAGAATTTAACATTAACATAAAGTAAACAATTAATTTAATAAAACCGCCAAAACAAAAGAAAAAAAAGTTTCGCTGAGATTTTCTTCTCCTGCAATCAAAATCGGCAGATTACAAAGTCAGTAATTGTTATTTAACCCTACCTGATTTGACTTTGTTTCACAATTTACATGAGATATTGTGCAGAGAGTTGGAGTTATACAACAAAATTTGCAGAATTTGCAAATGCTGCAGCGGATGGACGTGGAACCAATACAGAATCACGTATTCTGCAACGTGATTCCCATATTCATATGAGCATATGAGGCAGTATCTTGAAACAATTTTTCAAATTCGATATCACTAGCACCTCACTAGATTTAACTTTTTTAGATTTTTAGTAATTATTAGCGTGATATTCTTTTCTATTTCTCATTTCAATAAAAGTAAATATTGGAAGGTGACATCGTAATGACATTTATTTATTGAGCATAAATTGCATCCACTTTCTAATCTCATCCACTCTTCTAGAATATCTCTCGAAGTTATAAAATCGATTCTCTTGTACCTTACCGTATAGTTGAATTATTTATTTCTTTAATCAAATTGACAATTTTTACTGAATTCATCGACCTATAGAAGAATAATGGATATCTATTTCAGATTTTAATTTCTACAGTACAAAGAAGATCATCCAGTTCGTCAATCGATTGGTTTCTCAGTTAATCATTTTATGACCATTAGCAAACTGACCACTCAGTATCTAAATTTCCGAGAATAGCATTTGGTAGTGAGATAATCACTAAGTTAAACATTCAGTTATTTTTATTACTCATCTTCCTTTTTTTTTGCTTTTCTTTGTTACTTTCATGTTTTGGTTAATTATTAGTTTGCTGATCAGTCAGTCATTCTGTTCGTGTCACCAGCACAATGTGCGACATTGCCATTTGAATTCCTTACTCAACAACTATGCTTCAGCTGAAAGTTTTTCAACCACATTTTAGAAAATGATGGATCAATAGTCCAATATCTATTGAACCATGATTTTGTAAAATCTGATGAGAGAAATTAATTTCAGACTCAGAACATCCAATGTGATCGTTCATTTGTGCGGTTGTTTGTTTTACATATTCTGATGTTTTCTGGGGAAATAAGTTGGAAAAAAAACCAAAAACATTTTTTACTAGCAAGAATGGAACTTGAAATGCCACTTGGAAACACTCAGTCGAACTTTTTTTTCAGATAAAATGGCGAAGGATTGATAATTATTGATAGCGCTTCTGAATATAGAATTTCTGGTTAATTACTACTGGTATTTGATTGTTTCTCAGAAGCGAACTTTGATAACATCGCTTTTCCCATTTCTTGAAAAGTTGAGAAATATCTGGAAGTAAATGTTTTAGAGATCTTAATCAAAGTATTTATCAATCATTCATCTTTTTCAGGAAGAATTGCTACGGAGATTAATAACGATGGTTTTACTGGTCCAATAGTAGTGTGGGACATTAGTGGATCCCGCAAGGAGATCCTGCGAACATTCTTACTTTACTTGAAAATCTAATTTCAAACTTTCATATACGATAACTACCTGATCAAGAGTTGTCTGACTGATCGAATAGTCTGCTGCATCAACCGATTCTGCCAATTTCCCGAGCTTTTCGAAAAGCACTGACCATGTTTGTCCTTTCTGCACTGCTAATTCATAATTCAGATGTAATACATGTTCATTCTGAAATTCTTTGTTAAACTTTGCCAGTAACAGAATTTATCTGGGATCTCTCGGAAGAGAAGAGTCCCAGCACTGCTATAAACTTTTCATGCATTTAATTTATTCTGAAATAAAAATCTCCAGAGACCATTAGTCGAGCATTAGGGAACGTTTTTCTTATCAGCTCTTTTGTAGGTTCAATCTGATTAATTGTGCACAATCGTATTGCCAAACTATATCCGCTACCGTATCTAAAAATAATTGATAAAATTGATAAAATTCGGTGTATTGATTATTGTATTAGTAAGAATCAGGTATACGATACTACTTTAGCGTCTATTCCAGAATTGTGATCGGAAACATACGATAGGTTCGTTGTTAAAAACGGAGTAAGCATTAAATTTGTCATTGAAATTGTTAACTTTAATTAATGAATTATTAGTTTTAATTGATTTACTTTGATTTAATATGCTGCGCGCTGCCAAGACATCGGAATTCACCACTTGTCATAATTGCAATTTGTGTACAAAGCGCATCGCATTCCTCCATGCTATGTGACGTGAGCACCAAAGCAGTATTACTTTCTCTAATCTTTAATAATTATCCTATCATTTTCATTATCATTGTCATTAGCTTATTAAGACAAAATTTACCATGTGACAGGTAAGAAAGTAAACTTCATAAAAAGCATGCTTCCCTTTCTTCTTTTACTTATTTGTTATTTTTAAGAATAACTTTTGAACTTACTTTTGATAGGATATCCCAAATGAGACGGCTTGCTTTTGGGTCGACCCCAGTTGTTGGTTCATCCAATAGTAGAACATTGGGTAGTGTTAATAAGGCAATGCCAAGACTCAAACGCCGTTTATTGCCACCAATGAAATTAAAATTATTGTTAGGACAACATGTAACTTTTTATCCTTTCTCTTACCCTCTCATTTTTTTCCCTTTTCTGTTCCCCTTTTTGTTGATCAAAATTTGCATAACAAAAATGTTAGGAGATGAAATTTGTTCGAAATGATGTCAAAAATGATCAAAAAATTCAGTAAAAATGGTCAAACTTTTCTTTTCCTTTCTTCAGAAGAAAAGTTAAAAATTTGAAAGAAATATCATCGAGTGTCCTCTTCAAAACATAACCATCATAAAACATTTCATATCACCAATAACAGTGATGAAAAACAAAAACAGTGAAAACCAAAATATGCAAATTCTGCAGTGCACTCATGCAAGTGACAGTAATCAAATGAAAATGAACTTTATATCTTTTTCGAAAAGTTTCTCAAAAATTGCTGTATGCAAAATAAGTATTGTTGTGATATTCTGAACTGTCATTCCTGTCATTCTGAAATCAATGCAGTTCGCAGAAGTTATTAGATTGCATGTCAGACAAAGTCAGTCGTGTATTTTTGCATCATTGCAAGCAATCATGTCATTGTACGTCTTCTATAAATGTAGGTAACGTAGAATCCCAAAGTTCCCTTTCAGCCAGAAATTGATTGTGTGACCTCTTTCATAGATACTCCATATCTTAATGAAACGATTCTCCCGTTATCCGATTCTCACCAATCCGACATATAAAGCTTTCTGAATTTGCATTATTAAGATATTAAAGTTTCAGTGCAGCCGTACATCCGTATAGTTTACCAATGTTTAATCTATCAATTTAGGTAGACAGACGAAAAATGAAGAATATTGTTTTCAGGAATAAATGATACAAGAGTTGAAGACGAAATAACATCAGACGTATTTCACGTCAAATTATGATCGATATCTCTTAGATATCCTTGACAATTAGCTATCTTTAAATCTTCTAGTCGTGTTTTGCAAGTATGCGTAATAGCTGTCGTAACTTCATCCACCATTGTTCCACGGGTAGACGATGTGCGAAGTCAGCATCTTCCATCAATTCTTCTACTGGTGTTAAACAGACATATTTGCCGATTAGTCCTTGTAGTGTTGCTGTACCGGGATGGCAAAGGTTTGTCTTCTTAAATTCTTTCATCTGTCCAAGAAGATGAACAACCGCTCGAGCACCCATTTTTGCAGCAAAAAGTCGATCAAATGGTGAAGGATTGCCACCCTGTTGTGTGTGACCTAATATATTGGTCCGAGTTGTGAAAATACCTTTACCTTCTTCCGTAAACAGTTGCCGGATGAATTCAGACGTATAGTTATCTGATGCTCTTTCATTGCGAACTATCAAATATCGTTGAGCTCCGGTTTTCATCTTTTCCGCAATAACACGTATATCATTGATCAGTTCATGGACATCAAATGTTTCTTCATAGATATAAGCTGCATCAGCACCGCTTGCCATCGCTGATAATGTGGCTAAATAACCACAATAGCTTCCCATCGTTTCAATGATGAAAACCCGACGTTTGGAACCGGTTGCTGATTGCTTAATTTTATCAATCATTTTGCAAATTTCATTTAACGATGTATCAGCACCAAGAGTGAATCCTGTACCCGGTACATTATTGTTGATGGTGGACGGAATGACACACATTGGAATCCGAAATGATGGAAAATTTTCACGATTTTGAGCAAATATCAAACATGTTTGATAAGCATTGAAACCACCAATTATAATCAAACTATGGATATTGAAGTTTAACAAATTCTTAGCCATTAATGGTAAGGTGTCATTAGTGGGAAGACCCGGTTGGGAGCCAAGGAATGAACCTCCTTCCGCAGACCACAGCGCCACATCATTCCACTCCATTTTTTGGAACTGACCAGAAGCAAGGCCTTCATTGGAATTATAGATGCAATACGGAACACATCCTTGAAGGATAGCTGTTCGGACACAGCTCATCACTGCTGCATTGCAACCTGCGCAAGGTGAACCAACATTCATAATAGCAATATTGAAACCTTCCAATACCGGTTCATGTTTACGGATTTTGGATAGGGTACGATACATTTCCACGTTTCGTCGAAAACTACGACCACGTAATTTCAGAGCCAATGCCCAATCCTTTATATCCATTGCTGATTTGACAGCTTTCGTACGTTCCACGCATTTCATCAACGGAATGCGTACCATCTGATTCCCATCAATGGAAACAACGCAGGGTTCCGAATCCTCATTCATTTCCATTAATGCTATTGTAGCTTCTGCTCCCATTCTACAGCCTAGCAACCGGTCGAAGGCAGATGGACTGCCACCACGTTGGATATGTCCCAAGATTGTGATACGTGTATCATATTTCATATTCTTCTTGATCACATCCCGAATCATACTTGATGTTATCGCAGTGCCGTTATGATCAATGGCTCCTTCGGCAACAATCACAATATTGACACGATTTCCATCCTCACGCATTTGTTTCAGCTTTTTGCATAAAATACTCTTCCAATGAGGAGGTGGTGGCCATTCCGGAATGAAGCAGAAATCGGCATCCAGTGCCAGTGATGCGGCTAGTGCCAGATAGCCGCAGTTACGTCCCATGACCTGAAAATGGAATGCAAACTCAAAAGAGAATAATGCTTTATTTGAAACTCAAATATTTAATCAAATCTAGTTTTTATTTTTCAAATCATTATGGTGAGTTACCTCAACAACGAAACATCGCTGATGACTGTGAGCAGTTGATCGAACTGAATCGACTGCTTCTGTGATTCGATGTAATGCGGTATCTGTTCCAATCGTCATATCGGTACCACAGAAATCATTATCAATTGAACCGACGATTCCAACAATTTGAATTAACTTACATTTCTGGGCATCTTCTGTGGTAATAATCTTTGCATCTAATAATTCTTTTACCAGTCCAGACCATTCATTTCTAAATGTGTTGGCACCTGTCAATGATCCGTCACCTCCAATGCAAACCAACGATGTAATACCATGTCGAATCAGATTCTCGGCTGCTTTCAATCGTCCTGCTCGTTCCCGAAAATCTTTGCAACGTGCTGAACCAATCACTGTACCACCTTTCTGGATAATATCCGAAACCGTCTCCCAGGTGGCCTCTCTAATAAACTTTCCACCATCAACCATGCCCTGATACCCTTCATGAATACAGAATACCCGTGCACCAAGATATAGACCTACTCGAACTATCGCACGTACCGCACTGTTCATTCCAGGTGCATCACCCCCGCTCGTGAACAAGCCCATAATTTGACCCTTGTATTTCCCCTTCTTGATAACAGATCCTTCATGGCCGTTGACCGCTTTAATTTGAAATTCTATTTCCGAATTGATATCGGATGCAAGGACATCCGGTAACTCACTGATTACTTCTTCAGCCTCATTCATCAGTTCCCAGCTGTCGTCTCGTCAAATAAAAACAAGCTTAAAACTTATACAAAATTACCAAATCCGGAAGCAGTGTCTTATGTAGCTTTTATCCAAAATAAAAAATTTGAATAATATGTATCATTCACAGTATTTTAATGACTTTTGAATTTTTTTTAAACCTTATGCTTTGAATATGTAAATTACAATTGATACGAAATTTTTATAATTTAAAAATTATTCCGATTTGTACTGGAATCTATTCAAATCCTTCCGTTTCAGCAATTCCAATTATGCATAATCATATTAAAATAAAAGTACCATCATCCTATGCTTCGAGTACGGTACTCTCATTTTCCATTCTTCGAATTAAGGAAATGTTTGCATCAAATTGTAGAAAATCAAATTTTGCATGCACCATTATGAAATTTTGAGTTGTACAGTAGGATTCAATAAAGTTAGAAATGTTACATGGTAGATATGTTTTACGGTAGGATACAATCAAACTTGAAAAAAAATTTTATCACAAGTGTTTGGAATTTTTGCTTGGAATTTTATCACAAGTGGGAGAATGATAAGAGATCAGTTATGTAAAAGGTCTTACTTAAAGCTAACCTGTATGTTTTAATCAGATTATTTTTATATTTATCGAGTGCGACAGTATGAATCATCGAATCGGTTATTTGCGTGATATCACACTCTCTGACTCCACGTAACCGTGCAAACATCTGTAACGTTTCTTGACCAGTCATCTCGCCGATAAGTGCATCAAACTGTGGACAGTATCCGATATGATCATATGCCTTAATCAAAAGAAGGCATATTACTTCTCCGTAGAAAAATATGGCAGGAATTTAGTTTTTTCAAATAAATAAAAACATTACGGTAGTTTTGGGGCTTAAAAAAAGTGGTGTAATATTACATCCCAAAATTAAGAGTACACATTTTTATTTTATATAATTTACTATTTGCTTTGGAAAATAGTAATTCAAACTTTTCGCCACTGTGTTTGAATATTAAAACCGTGAATGTAAGCATCACCCGCACAGCTTTTACTTTCACCAGTTAGCATCTGAAATGTTGTCGTTTTACCAGCTCCATTTACACCTGAAATTTTTCACATAGAATAAAAATTCTTTCACTGATGACGTCGTTTATAGATAGATTTCCATCCGGGATTACTTTTCATGAAAGTAAAATTTAATTTAAAATTAAAAGATAATGTTGAGAAGTTCTGATGAATTCAGTCCTATCAAATAATTTCAAATCATCAACGCTAGCTCGCGGAATACTTCAAACGAATAACACTGCCAATTTTCTTCCAATCCATTTTCTAGTCTGAAGTTCTATTTGGACGAAAATAATTTCTACAAACCTAGTAAGCCGAAACATTCCCCTTTTGCAACATGGAAATTAATTTTCTTCACAGCGTTCACATCTCCAAACCACTTCTCAAGATTGCGTACGATCACTAATGCATCACCATTCTTCATTTCACGTATTTTTTCTTTCTCCATCATAACATCCGTGTCTTCATTACACGTTTGAGAATTTCCTACGTCAACTATCTGTAAAAAAAACTATCTGTAAAAAAAAAGATTACCTTTTTATTGTTTGAAAAATTTGAAAGCCAGTAGTGTAAGATACAATTACATGTGTCATGTCCAATATGTAAATGAAAGATATTTTGAGTTGAATTTCTTCGTCACTCTTACGGTTGGAAGAGTTGAGATTATTCTATACTTCGCTAACAAGATACAGAAGGATTGATGGAAGAAAAGCTGATTCTATGCATAATTTGATCCGATTCCTTCCTATTTCTCAACTACAACAGAATCTTTCCATTTCCCTGAGTAAGATGACATAAACGGAATATTCATCGAGCTGAAGAAGGTGGAGGAGACGAAGAAATATGTGAAAGTTTAAATAGGATGTACAACTCCCGAGATTATCTGGTTGAAAAAAAGGAAAGCTGATCAAAGAAAGAATCAAATCCTGTTGTAGTAACATGTGACAAGCAAATAGCTTACTTGATTCCTAATTAGTGGGCAATTAACTAACCTTATTATCACCCTTAGCATTTTTGTTTAACCATCGTTTAATAGTTCCAATGAAATTTGTCTCATACGCAGCAATAGCAAGCCAAAAAATAATAGAATGAAGAAATAAAAATGCCACCATTAATGCCATTCCCATTTTACCCGTACTTGTTAACATATTATCAACATAAAGAATTTCTAAAAATGTAATTTTTCCTAAATAACCTTAGAAATTATTCAATGAGTTTTTTTTTCTTTTTTAAATTTCAAGCATTCAAATTATGAAATTGGCTTAGCATTATCAAATTTGAACTACACTGCTTGCTTTATCATTAATCAGAGTTATAATTAAAACACTATGACTTTAATTTATAAGGAAAAATACATTAATTGAAATTACTTCATTATAATCATATCATTTCGTAATTTCTATCAATATTTCATAATCTCTCTCTCTTTATTTTGCTCTGCTCTTCATTGCTTCGGTTGCTTGATAGTTTCGTAACTTTTCCAATTTAAAGAAGATGTATTCAATTATCTTATCCTTTTGTTTAAACTGTATGCATACTTTGCTAACGATTTAATTAATTACAGTTGAATTGAGACTGAGATAACTATAGCATGTCATTTATATGCTTAATAATAAACAAAATGAGTGGAGATGTTCCAGTTGTCACCTTCCTCTCCTTTTTCTATGGTAAATTTCATTAAGGGAAAAGAACTGACCATCAATGGTACCACAACATTCCTTAGCAGTCTTCCGAATCTCTCCAATTGAACAATCAACTATTTTGCATGTTTCATACATATGTTCATTTGTGTAAGCTTTCGAAAAGCAAAGACTTAAATTATAAGTGGGAAAAAGCAATGACCAAATGATAGAAAGTGTATTTGCCGTATCTCTTCCGCTTGCTTTTTCAACAATTGAAACAGCAACTGCACCGATCATACCTATTTAAAAGAATGACAAATTTCTTATGAAGGATTTTTAAGACAAGCACTATTAGATAGTCATTCCTAATGTGACAAATACTGCTAGATGGTCATTCCTGATGTGACAAATAATGCTAGACGAAATTTCAATGGGCTTTCTTTTATGAAGAAAATTACGAGGATTGTTCAATTTCTTTTCTGCCATTTCTTTCTCATTCTTATGCCAATGAATTGCTTATTTCTTTCTCTTTTCTCGGCCAAGCAATTTTGTTTGTTCCTATTTGGATAAAAGAAATTGTATTATAAACTATTCTTTGGTAATTCTCAATGACATATTGAAGAAAGAAATCAATCAATAAGGCAATTTAAATCATTTCATTTTCATGAGTGGAAAGGATAGATTAATGATTTCATTAAATTTATAAAATTTTCAAAAACTTAAACAAAACCTGTCACAAAATTATAAACACATATGGTAGCATTTCCATTGGTTGACGATTTGAACAATGATGAGCACCAATAAATAAACGGTAATTGAGCCCAAGCATAGAGTAACATTATTAAATATAACGTTAATGTTACCGTAGCACGAGTTATAAATTCCTATGTATTCAGAAATATTTGCAGAAATGATAGAAAACATTTGATACCACAACTGAATGGTACCATTTAGTACCATTTAATAGCATAGCATCATTCTATGATAAGAAAGAATTACGATAACTTCATTCTATGATAAGAAAGAATTACGATAAAAGATAACTTCAGGGGGTAAAAAAGAAAAAAGAAACGGATTTTCATCAAGTAATCGAATTTTCTAAGAATGCATCTCACTAATAACAGCACTCAAATTTAAAGATCAGATTTTTACTTGACCAAAATTAAACTATTCTTAAAATCTGACTAACTTTTAAATCAACTATAAAAAAACAGCAATGCAAAGTGTCGCAGGTATCAGGAAAATTGTAAAATCCCATAAAAATGCTGTCAACCAGTAAGTCCAATGTCTCAATCCACATAAAATCTATAAAAATAGTTAAAAATGAAACAATTTTAGAAATTAATTTCAATCTTTAAAAATTATTAATTCAAAACGCAATTTCGCATCGGAAAATAAATATTTCAAATTAAAGTTTTTGGTAAATTCCATTCCAATCGGTAAGGAACAAATAATTATGGCGATATAAAGTGACATTAGCACTGAGGACGACAAATTTATATTACTCTTAATATTCTTGTCATAGGAAATGATTAATATCCCTAAAAATATTCCAATTTACAATACCTGCATATGTTTAGATTTTGTCGTTCTTTCATATATAATGAAGTTTATGAAACTTGCAACTACGGCGCTTAATGACATGATAGCTGCAAAACCAACTGTCAATGCTGCTTGATTAATGACATCTTGACTTTTGAGAGTATCTGTAGCTGTTGGAGGTAATGGATGGTTGCTGACCTGTTTAAAAGGAAGAAAGAAAATATAATGTTTTAATGAATTTTATGAAATTCCTAATTTGTATAAAATTAATTTTAAACTAATTTGTTGAATAAAAAATTTGAAACTAAATTAGATTTAGAAAATAAATCATAATTTAATTTTGTTTAATTTGAACAAAATTTCTACCACTGATTAAGAGTTTACCTGTATGGAAATATTTCGTTGAATACTTTTACTTATAATTGCTATATCGGCAAGATTAACCGCTAGTGGAGGAGAATGTAGTGCGTAATTATTGAACATCGCTGAAAAAACATTTTTCGACCACTTTACAGATTCGTTAATTTAATTAATTACAGTATCATAATTAAAAGCAAATAAGTAATAACTTACCGATGAACCAATCATGAGCAAACAAATCGCTAAAATAATTGTACGCGACTGGATTATGTAAACCAAAGCTACGATCTTTTTGCTGTGAAATAAAAATAATTAAGACGATATTATTAATACGGTACTGGAAGTTTTATCTGATATTATTTATTTTTCTAAAAATTAAGTACTGTAATTAATAGATCAAATATAATAAACGAAATCTATCTTAAATATTTTATTTTGCAATAGAAATATTTTAGTTCAAATAACTCTGATTTAGAACAAATTGCTATCAAAATTTGATTAAAAAATTCATAGAATTATGGGAGTCCGAAAATAAGTGATCCATTAATTGATTAGCAATTTCATCTTTTAATAGCTATTTGATGTTTGAATTGATCATAATATAATCATTAATATCAAATTACTTGATCCAAATTTTCAATCAATTCTTTGGTGATATCATCTGTGACAGCCAAATGGAACGGATATTTGTGCATGGCATTTATAGAAGCTGCTTCTTGGATTACTCTAAAATTTGCATTTTATTTACGATAAAGTTTTTTTTATTAAGTTAAATTACGACAACAGTAAAGAAGATGTATCCCCTAACTTTCGATGACAAAATGTTCATTTAACGATGCTTAAATTTTTAATTTCTTCCTTGTCATTAGCTGTCGCAAAATTCACATATACGAAGTTTTGTGAAAATACGTGGTCGTACTGACTACATATATGTATACATAGCACCACGTGAGTCTGCCAGAAGATGCTTAACTTCTTAATTTGAGGACTTACAAGTTGTGACTTCAACTAGTATTAATGGATATATAGTAGTTCACCATTATACGTTTAATTAAATCAATAATTTTAATTACAATAACAAATTTCAAAATTACTCTGGAAGGATTCTTTGAAAATATGCAGCTGTTGTATTTTTAATATTAATATTAGCATTGGTTCCACCACTACAATAGGGTTGAAAGTTGATAGGAAGCCTAGGCTGTTCTTTTGGTACTGGTATCATCATGCAGGCTTCCATGATAAGTAACATACAAATGGCCTGTAAGCAGAATTATTATGAAATGTTTTAAAAATGAATATTTTTAGCATAAATTTCAAAGAATTCTTAAAATGAAAACCCGCAAGAATTTAAAGGAAGGATTTTCTGATGTCATGAAAAGGGATTCTGATTTCAAACAAGAATCTTCTGATGTCATCAAAAGGAAAATCTTAATCTAAAAGCGGATTCTTCCGTTGTCATGAAAAAATAATCTTATCGTCATCCAATAAACAAACGAAAAGTAATTCACATCTAAAATTACACTTAAATTTTACGGGGAACAATAATTCAAGCAGGAAGAATGTGCGCTTTCGGAAGAAATATGCAAAACGTTTGTAGAACATTGCTCGGAAATGTTGCAGATGATATGAATAACCTTGTAATCGATTTTCATATCTAACTTCTGAAAAAATATCATCAAAAGCAATCTTAAAGTTAAATATCCAATTCTTTTGATAACTAGTAAGTCACTGAATGCGACATTTTCGTGTTAACCTCATCGAATATGATCGACGTAACTGGAAAGATCAAAGTAACCGGAAAGTAGTCAAATTATCTTAATTGAAGTTTTACCACTTCCAGAATACGACAATCAAAAATCAAATTTCACAAATGTTAAACATTGTGGGGAACAGAAATTTTGAATTCAAATCAATATACCGGAAACTTCAAAATGACGATCCCTGTCTTCTGGAATGTCGTTGTCAAGTATAGGCAGCAATTTTTCAGCAGCATGTTGACATACCCTGAAAATATTGAAGGAGCAAGAGATCTAAACTGAAATCCGGAAATGGATTAAGTTTGTTCAATGAACTAACTATTCGAACAACAAACAGAACAGTTTACCTCAAAAAAACTTCTTCCATTGTTGTCACCGATACACCAAATGTACTGATTCCAAGCAAATCTGTGCTTTCTTCCAATTGTTGAAATAAGCTTGGAAAGCTATGAAAAAAATTAAATTTAAAGTTTCATCGTTTAGCATTAAAAAATTTGAAATCACTTCTGATTTTACAACTGATAAATGAAATGTTTTTAATACGGGAGATCTAATTAGGCTTCAAAAAGCCATATTTGCCATATTTGATTAGAACAGAATCTGGTCACTATCAATCTTTGAAATAATTTCACACCATAATTCAGGGAAAAGTTCTGAGAGCTAAATAGTAGCTAGAAAAATAAACTGTCATCAAAACCTGAAATAAGTTCAAGTTGAAATAAATATCCGATCGATTTATGTCTCGTTTAAACTTTACTATACTATATTAATTATACTTAAGTATATTGTTACTAAAAGTTCTATCTCAAAACTTACTTATGTCGCTGATCTGCTGGTAGCAAAAAGGTAACTTCAAAACCATTCGATGAATGAATCATCACACCAAGAATGAATTGACGAAGTAA
The DNA here is from genome assembly GCF_000183805.2 of Loa loa. Taxonomy (NCBI): domain Eukaryota; kingdom Metazoa; phylum Nematoda; class Chromadorea; order Rhabditida; family Onchocercidae; genus Loa; species Loa loa. Next base: position 831,886 of record NW_018108184.1, on the reverse strand, counting down.
AGCTAAAGTTTTCAATACTACCGTAGCATAATCATCTGCTTTCTTATCCTCATTATAAAGTATCGTTAATCGATATTCACCAGCTGAATATCGAGATTTCACAGTGTAGCAAAATAATATCACTTTGTTTTTTCGTATTATCAATTTTATTTCAAATTTATGAAAAAAAAAATCTAAAAAATTCTTTTCATGAAACTCATTAATTAATCTGTTGTTAATAAGGTATCACTTAAAGAAATAAAAGTTTTTCTTTAAAAATTACCATATTTTTTTTCAAAAATAATCCTGAACCAGTACATTGTAACTCGCCATAAGCTACGATTGTTATCCGATCGCCTAAAATATCCGCTTCATCCATGTAATGTGTTGTAAGCAGTATTGTACGCCTTTTCTATAAGAAAATTAGTTTGAAATTATTGAAATATTTTTGAGAAATCTGAAAGGCCAAGGAAGAAAACTTCAATTTTTGTTGTGTAAATTAAATTAAAACCATGTAAATTGATTAATTTTTGAGAAATCTATCAAATATAAGTTTATTTTTAATTAATTCTTTTTTGAAAAAATTTCCATACCTTCTCTTCCTGAAGTAATGACCACGTTTCATGACGTGCATCCGGATCCATCCCGGAAGTTGGCTCATCCAATAAGACAACCTAATAGTATTAAAGAAGTAAGAATGGATCTTAAATAGAGGAGAAAGAATTATTCAACATCATCATGACAAATTGATCCCGGTAAAATGAAGTTTCATTTCAAATCCAGTTATTTTAAATCTATCAATCCTAAATTCATTTCATGCGTCTTAAATCAGGCTTTTAAAGTTTTATTTTAACTAAATTAACCAATCATTTCTTAGTATGAAATTCTTTTTCAATCTCGAAAACATATCACCTAATTTATCCACCTGGATGTTTTTGCTACTGTCACTTTATGGTAATAAAATATTTGCATATAAAAGAATGCATATTCAGATTATGTAATTTATAAAACCATACTTTTTGGACTTCAAAAGAATTAAACTTATTTACTTCAGAGTAACCAATGAGCGCAATTGCAAGAGATAATTTACGCTTTTGACCACCGGATAAATAGTGTCCATAAACATGTGCTTTATGGTCAATTTTAAGCCTATGTAATATGTCATTTGCTTCTTCCGCCTGCCAATTACGTCCTTTTAACTGCAGTTAAATTATTTCAGGATAAATTACAAGTCGATGAAAAAAAGCTAAAAAAAAAGAAAAATTACTGTACACTCATTTTCACTGATTTTCAATTAATTTACATATTTAGCTCCCAAATATTCAAACAATAAGTAAAAATTAAATTTCTTCACAAATATGCCATTTTTATTTCAAAACAGGAGAAAGGTTGAAAGCAAATGAATGTCAAAGACAGTTTGACAAAACCATTACTCTCTTTCCTAATTTGTGGAATTGCTAAAAGTCTCAGTTAAATTAGTCATTTATTGAACCAAACAACTTTTTCTCAAAATCATTTCAACATTTTGACCCCATGGACTGGCATTATCATCAAGTATAGCTAATATAATTTCCGCCAGTAAATACCTTGCAAAAGAACTTGAGATGTTCTATAACTGTCAAGCAATCCAAAATAATATTGTACTGTGGACAAAATCCAAGCCGAGTTTGAATTTCTGGCAATTCTTTCCGGATATCATAACCTTCAATATAGGCGGTACCGCTACTTGGTTGTAGAATACCTGAATTGATGGATCAAAAAGTCTTATTTGAAATATTTTAATTGAATAATTCATACAACTAATTAATTCACATTTATCGTTTCCATATTTGGTTATTCATGAGTTATCAAAGCTAGAAATTTGACAGAAATGATGTGACATGTAACTTTTGACAAAATCTGATCTGTGATTAATTTCAAAAATCATTTTCAAATATTCAAAGATAATTGTTCGAAATGTTTTTTAATTACCTGTAAGAATGGAAAATATGGTACTTTTGCCAGCACCATTTTGTCCTAATAAGACTGTTATTTGACCGGAATACATTTTCGTATACAAATGATTCACAGCCTTTGTTTTCTTCTTAGTCTATAATTCAAATTATTTTTATAAAAGTGACAGTGCTGTTTGATTTTAAATAATTTACAGTTTAAAGTTGATAAAATAGTGCTTAAATTTAAACACCATAAGCAACCAATTAGATCACATTTGTGTTATTCTCTTTTTTTAAAAAAAAATTTCCAATCAAACTTTAAGAATTTGACGGATGAGAAAATCGAAAATTTGCAACTTAGTTGAATTCATTTTCCAGCAGCAAAAAATTCAATTGATTTCAAAAAAAAATCTCAAAGTTTATTTATTTTCGAACTGTTCGCTATTTCCTTTTAGTTTTTCCTTGCAAATATTCAAAATGAGTCTATCAATTTTGGCACAAATTACAAAAAGTTCAAAAAAGACTTACAAAATTACAATATAGAAGTTTATGCAGAAATGGTTTTTGATAAGTTTTGCACAAATCGACGATTTCCACAGTAGCATGTAAAGTTTTTGGTGCAGTTTCAATGAATGAAGAATCGACGTTTGATGAATCATTGGAAACAGATCGGAGATGTTTACTCGAATTTTGAATTTCATTCGTTCCACACCAATAAGATCGCTGCACAGATAATTAGAATTTGTTTCATATAACTAATTTAACTTAATTCTTAATTCAAATACAATAAGTAACAAAATTAACATTTACCAAACGTTATTTAACAACAATAAATACGAAAAGGAAACTTCTAGTACTTTTGAAATACTCAAAGGACTGTTCAAAGTAATTTGAATTTTGGAACGAAGTGAAATTTTGAAAAGTAAATTACCTTTATATCTATTACTAACAAGTCAACAGATATTATCAGTAGGCGAAAATAATATATATCAGGGGTTTGATGGTTGTGATAAGACTAATTTTGTATCTGATAGTTTGAGTCAGTCAAGTAGTAAAGATGAAAAAAACTCACTTGCACGAAGAAATATGGTTTCTGTGGTACTCCATCAAAGCCAGGATTCACTGCTTCAACATACCAGGTTATGATAGCAAGAATAGTAACATCAATGATAAGCATCAGGAAGAAGTGACCCAATGTTAGGGGCTCATCCGGTGTTGGATTTGTAAATAACTGAGACCAAGACGCTCCGGAGCCTAAAATGGGAAAAGTGATGGGAATTTTAAGATAATAATTCTGAAATGCAAAATTTTCGAAGCAAAATCTTCAGAAGAAGATTAGAATAATGTAAGTACAACTTATGTACTGATATATGTCAACCTTCAGGGGATATATCTCCAAAATTTGACTTCCTAAAATGAAGTTCTTCATCGATCATATACCATATCTGTGCTGCAGTTTTTACTAACAAATGAATAATTAACATTTGCCCATTGTTAGTAATAGCCTTTCAGTGGATTACTGTATTTGCCATTGAAAATACAAAAAATAATTTCGCTTCGATGCAAAAAGTAAAACTATGCAGAAATTGAATTCTGCGAGAATTTGAAAATCTGGATAGTGTCTGAATGGTTCATTGGAAAACCTTCAAATTTCCATGATTTAAATTCTGAAACTTCAGTAAATAGCAATATACAGTGCTATAATTATGTTACCTGGAAAAATCTAAAATTGATTAGCTTAATTGCCGTTGAGAATTCGAAGGAAAACAAACCGAGTGTTTCATGTTGACACATAAAACCTAATGCGTATGTGAGAGCAATATCCGGATTTAGTGAGTTCAGTAAACGGATTGCAGGTGAGAAAGGTGAAATTAAATCTTTTATATTGAAGAGCATATGCCAACCATACAGTGTCACCCATATAAATGGTATAATTTGCATTGCAGCAGCACCTGATTATCATCAAATAATAAATTATTGAAAAATTTTTAATGAATTAAATTTGAACGTAACATGCAAATTTACAGTTGAAAATTAACTTTAAACTTTTTCAGACAGTGGAAGAGAATTAAAATCCATAATTTACAATGTATTCTCTCTAGAGAAAAAGTATAAAAAAAGACGTATTAAATTTCGATTTTTTCAAATTCCATTATCTTTTGAAATTAAAAATTTTCAATATTTTCCTTTTTAAGACTTCATGAAAACGATTTACCTGAATGAAGAAAGGTTGAAACAGCAAATGCCATATATATCACATTGAATGCGTAAAGAGTGAATAAAACGAATGCTATGGTTGGATCACTTTTTGGTGTAACAACATAATAAAGTACGGATAAAACAATTACATTTACTGATAGTTTGATAAGATTACTTATCAAATAAGAAAGCCATAGAATCCATTGTGATAAGCCCATTACTTTCATATAAGACTATAAAACCGGTACTTTCAAGAAAAAAAAATTTTTTTTGTCAGTTCAAATTAATGAGTATGATAAATTTTTGTATAACAGAAATGTATCATCTCCTTATTTAAAGATAAGTTTGTTCTCAACAACTTGCTTAAAAATAGTTTACTCTAATCAAATTTTTTAAACAGAATGGTGTCGATTCTAAGCTTATGAAAGATATTCTCATCTCATTTCATTGGTTTAACACTTCCAGTATCATATCCATGTTTACTTTAATATGACAGTACAGTACAATGTAGGTGTGAAATTTAATTTTAATTCAACCTTTATTTGAGTCTCTTTCTCGGTTACAATAGTCCGTGTAATATAAACAACATTGATAAAGAAGGAAAATACGACAACGGTGGATAAGAAATATACTCCAAGCTCGATGATAACATTTTTGTAGGGTGGATATGGAAAACGCTGAAGCTGAAAAGAGTTGACAATTCGATTTTTAATCAGCAAAACAGTAATGACAAAAGTTTGGACTAAAAAATAATTCAAATCTTTGTCGTAATTCCTGAAATTACTGTCAATCATTGCGTTTCGTTGAAGTATTATTGTCATTTGTCACTTGGCAAAGTGTGAAAATCATTGAGAAATTTGAAATTTTCAGGGAAAGAAGACATTTTTGATAATTTTTTCCCATGGAATTGTACTTTTGTAGCATTAAAAGTTTTCAACCAAATATGCCTTTAAATGTAAATTAATAATGTAGGTTAATTACGATAATTAGTACTCAAGGATCTAATAAGTTACCATTAAGACAGGACTATTGGTTGTATTTGTTAAATATTGTTGTACCGCGACATCAATTGCTTTCTGCAATGTTAAAAAGCCTTCTTGCCAATAGCCTTAAAAGAAATTTGCTTTATCCTTTTACCAAATATTTCAAATAATTAATGTTTATGGTAATATTTGTAATTGTTTATATATATATACAATAATTTTAATTAAATTGCTTAATATTTACAGTAATAAAAGAATAGCTTAATTTTATACGATCAAAATAGGTGAGTCATTATATGAATTACTTATAAAAAGTAATTGTTTACAATAATTTAAACCATAACTCGTCTCTTTCTATTGCTTAATCAATTAGAATAATTATTTTGCATTGATAGAAATTAGTTACCAGGATTTCCACCGCTTGGATTTAATCTATCCAATGGTCCAGTACGAATTGGTATTGCGAATTTGATTTGTGTATTCCATGGTAATAAACTACTAAATAATGGATGATAGCGACGTTTTGTATTTGACAATCGAATCGAATAACTGATAGTATCAGTGGTATTGACAGAGTTGGCGAATTGGTCATCGAAAACAATTCCGCCTGTAGTTGCACTTAAGGATGCAAATTCTTCCAAATAAAAATGATAACGTATTAAGTTTAATTTCAAATGAAACAGTTAGTAAGTTTTTGTCCGTAAAGTTTCTGATAAAGTTTTAGTTAGCAAAGCTTTTGATGAAATTTTGGTCAATAAAGTTTTCGATGAAGTTTTGGTCAGTAAGACATCTGCCTTTCTAGGATTGAAAATTAAGAAGTAAACATTTGCAACGTTTGAATTTTAAATTGAAAAAAGTTTATTTAAAAGTAAGTGAAAGAATGTGCTGGATATTAAAGAAAATGATGCATATATGGATAAAAGATTAGAAAAATATTTAAATAAAAGAAAATAAAAAGTTGAGATAAGTATTAAAATGATTGATTGTACCGATGATCGGATTGTTGCATCGTAGTTTTGATATTGAACTTATAATGTACTTCACTAATTCTTCCTCATTCTTTTTAGCTATAAAAGTAGCAATTTACAAATTGATTTACTTGTAAAATATGCTAAATTCAAAATTCGATCAGTAAAAAAAGAGAAGAGAAAAAATAAATTGAATAAATGAAATAACACAGAGAGGTATTACTAATTTCATTTTCATTTTAATTTGTCAACGCAGGATGCCTTTATATAAATGATTTTTCTTCTAAGGCTAACAAAACTAACCGCTAAATCGTTTCATTTAATTTGTTCGTTAATACGTCTATTAATAAAATAAACTATCTAAATTCAATCAGTCAACAAAAGATAATTAATGTACTTCAAACTTACCTTAATTAATCTTTTCGAATTTAATTAAAGCATGTAGGAGTACATTTTATCCCAAAATTACATATTTTTACAAATTTTCTATTGCAGTAAAATGTTTAAATTAGACCCTACAGATGGATTTCTAATTTTAATACTTTAAAAGTTACGTGTAAGTTTCGTTGTAGAAGATATCTTAATTAGCATATTAGGATCAAATTTCTCCAAGAAGTTGATTTTCATTGATTGTCCAAATAATGTATCATTTTCCAGTTGTTCGAATATATCCGAAGTGGTGTATCGTCCCTGCGTTAATAATTTCATTCAGCAATGTGATAAAATTGAAAAAAAAAATGTCAAAATAATCTTATCAGTAAAATGATCTTATCATCAAATGTAAGTATTCATTATTAGCATAGGAAGGCAATTTACTCAATGATCCATTAAACGGAAACACTTTCCCATCAATTTTTATGTTAATCAACAAAGTTTGCTTATTAATGACCTAAAAAAAAATCATTCCAACCCGAATAATTTGCATAATTTCATCAATAGCAGGATTAGTTGGAGTGTAAACAATCTCCAAATCAATATTTGCTATGATATTTATATCATTGAATTTTCTTGTCACATTCAAAAATATGCAATCATCATTAACTGTTTTACCACTTATTATATATCGTGTATCAACAATGGTATCCTAAAAAGAATAAATTATTACTTTCCAAAATTTCACTTTTTGATGATTCATTGAAATTTTAACAATCATTTTAGACATGCAAGACGTCATTTTAATCATTTTATGATAAAATTCAAATTATCTTATCAATCAAACTTACAACAAATATTTGAGAAAAATCTGGTGGTATAATCAAATCAATAACTGATCCTTGAATTATCCATGGCTTATATGTTGTTGATGGATGTGAAAGTTCATATTTGTATCGTAGCTATAAACATTTCATGAATCATTTATGATGACGAATGAATGATTCATCACAACAATTCCTACTTGTAATCTGTGTTCGTACTGAAGAAGTAATGCAAATATATAGCAATGGTCATTTAAGATTATTGATAATTTATAAAAATGAAATTTAAAACTGATTTAAATTCAAGAATTTAATTTGTTGTTTGGAAGTTTAATTTCTTTTTCTTTTTCATTTCAATGAAAAGTTTATGGGGAAAAAAAAGGTTACAAAACTAACCGCAATCATTAAGCCAAATGTAATACCAATTAGTAGTAATGGGACAATGAATTCTAATGCTGTAAATATGGGAGAGCGAATTTGTTGAAGGAAATTCTTCCACATCAGTAATTTTAATTGTGACATTCGTCCAGTACCTTTTTTTGGCGTCATTTAATTGATTCAATCAATTTAGCTTCGTCCTTCAAAACAAAAAAACAAAAGTGGTGCGCAAATTTTGAAACAAATTTTGGACTTTTCAAAAATCAGTCTATCGCCATTCTTTTTTCTAAAGCAAATTTAATTTTGATTTGAACAATTGAATAATTATTTTGATTGTCTTAATTTGATTAAAATATGATGACATCTTAGGAATGGCTTATTTATGTACCATTCCTCACAAATTTAATTCATTCTAGCTACTGACCTGTTTTGAAATATCAATTTGCTAATCAAACTGCCAGCAGTTTGTTTTAGTCTAAATTAGCCAATTAAAGCTAAAAAGTGTCCGGTAACATTTAACAATTGAAATGATAATTACTGAACATTTTGTGTTTAAAAAGAAAAAAAGCAGGGTGAAAAGGGAAAGGGACGATAGATATTTAATTATGGTACTCCTTTGAATCAACAGTAATGAATGCAATGAATATACCACATAAAAATTTTATCATTTTATTGATAAAAATTATCTCTGATGAAAAAAAAATTTCTTTTTTGTTGTCGAAAAGATCATAAATAAGAATGATAACATGTTAGCTTTTATCAATGTTAGCTGTAAAATGGCCCCATAAAATCCTTCCTCATTAATTTTGCAATAAAAAATAAATAATTCAATCATAAATTGAATTAAAAGTATTAAAAAAGGTTTTCCGATAGCTTATTATGTTTCTATTAAATTGTACTATAAAAATTTGAGTTATTGTAAAAGCATAAGTGAAGGAATTTGTTAAAATTAAATTATTATAAATAAATATTTTGCTGTTATACTTGTGCATTTTAGCATAAAATGAAGAAGGAGCAATTGTCATATGCAGAAGAAATACTTCATTGAATAATGAGAGTGTGTTAAGTGAGAAAGAATAAAATTAACTTTCATAATTTGCTATTTTCCATTCGTTGAATAATGATGAAATATGCAAATTTTGAGTGAAACAATTTCAATTCATATGCAATTGATGAATATTCTGTCAGTTTTTTCTTTGTTGTTGAAGATGTTAGATATGATAATTGCGCGAATTGGGATTGCTGCGGTGATTGCAAATGTGATATTATGCACAGTTGCAATTATGGTCATTCTTGTGACCATAAGAATGGTTCGGAAAGAAGTTAGACATTTCATAAAATTTCAATAGCTGTTTAAACTTAAAAACATATTCTCAAATGGCTTTCAAAGATTTTTGGACTTTGTGTTAGGATTTGCGATACTCAGCAACATTTTTAGCAATGAACTTCCACATTTAATAAATTACCGAAACGAAGGGAAAAAAAAAGGCAATCACAAAATGTCGTAGCCATTCTTGTGATACTTGCAAATTTCAGGGGATCACAAAACTAAATAATATCGCAACAATCCTACCTACAGCTCTGGATAGTATTAGCTATTCCGAAATTTCCGTCCATATTATAGCAGCAATTGCAACGTGCATGAAAATACCACTAAATGAGGTATCGTTTCAAAAGATTCGAATAAGTGATTAACGATAAAATAAATATTTGAAGATGAACAGTTCTTGAGTTAACTGTCACATTGTCACCTGTCTGGTTGTTGAATTTTTTTCTGCCATAGATTATCAAGGAATATGAGGAAGCCAGTGTTAAACGACGATTTATTGCTTTGGAAACATTTCATAGTGATTCACTCACTTGGAAATTGATTTGGAAATTTCCATCAAAATTTGTCACTTATGGATACATCGGCGAGGAGCTTATCATCAAAGAAACACAAACGCATTGATTTGACAAATCAAATTTATACCAAAACAATCCTTTTGTCAACTTCAATCGTCTCTCTTATTCTCTATACAATAAAAATTGTGTTTGTTTTCAACCTCATATAACTCAATAAAAGATCTTTGTCAACTTATGTTAATCTTTCGTCAACTTCTCGCCTTAAATATTGCTAGTAGACGAGAGAAGACATTATGTCATCAAGAGAGATAGGAAGTAATGGAAGACAAAACATAGCATCTTTATGAGAGACAGCAAGACGCTACATCATTAAAACAGATACTGCTGAAGTTTGTGAAACAGTTATCCGGTTAAATCGTACAATGAAGTTAACCAGTGATTAGGAGTGATAGCAAACAGTATGGATTGTGAAGATACATTAGGGAGGAATGCATATATCTCTTCACATTCCATACTGCTAAGGTGGAATAGAAGTTGGGAAGATGTGAGGTATAAGGGATACTAATGATGAGAGTGATTGAGAGTAGTAAGGTTTGCATTGTTTCGTGAATAATTTAGAGAATGATAATATTGGGTAGAGAATAGTGTGTTCTTGTTGCTTTCGCTAATCTCATCACATTTATCAGTATTTCTGAAGGGAGAAGGAAGAGATGATGAATCATCGAGTGACCTCCACAATATGTTGACGGTGCTTTTAATGCAAGAGTGAGTGGTCCCATTTATGATTGTCCACGTATTGATTGATTTAATATGATGTAAACTGATAATTCTGTGCTATCATTATCATTATCAATGAGAATAGATGCTACTAATTACTTTACGTTTACAGGTCAACTTGAAGTGAAACGTTAAGGTACTAAGGCCCAGTGACTCATCAGTATTTTAAGTTGTTCAATTACAGAATTAATTTAACAAGAAGGATTTGGGGGTTTTGTTGAAATGCGAATTTTAATGAGTTATGAGTTTAAAAAAATTAAGAGTTACACTATATATTGAAATGAATATTTGATTGCTTAACGTCACTAGTATTAACTTCCAACTGTAGGTTGTATTATATGTGAAGACTCGAAGCATTGACATAAGGGATTAAAAGTAATGGTAAAAGTTAAGTGCCTATCAAAACCAAACCTAACTTCAGGTTCAATCAGTATCTTGAATGTAAAATGGACCTGATATGGTACTGGAAAAGGATGATATGTTTATTTTGCAGGTAAATGGTAAAATGAGCGCATATGGACACGTGGCTGGCTTACCGATTGAATGTTTAAGCATCGCTGTAGAGCTCCACAAGGAGCAATTTGTAGATGAAAATGGACAAGAGGTCAGTGCTTACATTATTAGTTTCTCTTTTTCTTCAATTAACAGTGGTCATTTACTCTAATAATCACCACTGCTAACTTCTCGGGATTCAAAACTTTTGACTGATCGAGACAATTAATCTACATGATTTAATTCACTCCATTTTCTAATAAATCAAATGAATGGACATGGTTTATGTCGAATTACACCAAAAACAAGCGATATCTCTGATTCAGGTTTTAACCTCTTGTAATTGTCCAAATAACCACTTTTAGTTGCCATTTTAGGTTCTTCGTGTAGGTTTCAAAATTGGCGGTGGTATCGATCAAGATCCGAGCCGAGCACATTATCCATATCCAGACAGTGTAGGCCTTCACAGACTTCCATATGAAAGACTTCCATATGAAAAATTTGCATAATTTTTCATGTGATGGAAAACCGTAAATTTATTACGGAAATTTGTTCTTTTTGTAGGGAATTTATATCACGCAGATTGAGCCCGATTCACCAGCAGAACATTCTGGACTTCGACAACACGACAAAATACTTAGGGTAAGCACTTTTCGATATACAGTAGGGAACTTTGGTTATCGGGATCAATGAATTATCCTATTATAGCAAACTATTCACTATAGTGCTGCAGCTTGTTGCCTTCGTTGTTGCGGCTGCATATCGTGATCCAAACTATTATTTGTGTTGACGTTATGTTATTTGTCAAACTTAATGTTTGTCAAATACGATCCATTTGCAAGCCGAAATCTATTCTTGACTATTGGTTATTTCAACTTTGTGAGTTTACCATGTGTTTTAGGTAAATGGTAACGACTTCACCATGGTAACTCACGAAAAGGCTGTGAAATATATCAAGAAATACCCAGTTCTTCATATGCTTGTTGCTAGAAAAGAGATTTCTGGTTGAATTTCATAAGGAATATAACCGTAATGAATCCGCTTTCCTCCCAGTTCTCCAGTACGAATTTACGATTCCCGACAAGTTTGTCATGCTTCGCCGTTGTTTTAATCTTTCTCCAGAATCCCAACCTTCTATCGGTTTCAGGAAAAAACATTCACATAATGATTGCAAGGGTGGGAGAGGTTGTTGAGAGATAAATAATTCTTTGAAAAAGGACGGGTGATGAATAGATAGTCTTTGTTGGTTCATGAAGCAGAAAACAGTTATATTCAAAGATTGAAGCTTCTCAAAAAATAAAAAACATTAAAAATTATATCACGGCATTCAAGCATCCCAATCACTGGAATGCTTTAATGACGCTGCCCGACTTTTAATCCATGTAGAAATGCTTCGCTATTATTTATAGACTAACACTGTTCCTAATTTCTTACTTTCATTTATTTAAAGTAGCTGAGACTAATTTGTTCTGCAGAGCTTTTTTTGCTTGATCAAGAAGACAACTATTCATACGCACATTTCATCTTTTTCGGGTTTCCCCGAATGATCAGTCGTCATTATTTGCCGAACAAATAGCATATGTTCATTAGAACGAATTTTTGAAGTTAGGTTCTTCAATGCCTGTTTTTCAATATTTTTTTCCATCAATATGGAAAATGCGACACCATTGAAGTGTGCTGAGGAATCTTACACAAACAATCCATCGGTCGGTCTCACTGGATAATGATCAAAAAGTCGCTAAGTTGCTAGTATGTTAATGCCTTTTGTAATAGTATGGCGGTATAACTCAATAATCCTTAAAATCTGTATAAAAGTCATCACTGTCCAGTAAAATTGGATCATTTTTGCATTGTACTGTATCCCAAATTGGTTTCGAGAACGGATTCACAAAGATAACCATTGCCATTAGGAACAAAAAATAGTACCAAACAATACAAGCGACACAGTCATAAGTATTCGCTCCCAATACAGGACCTAAATAAAAGGATTAGCGGCAATAAACTGTAATGGACTTAATTAGATTAAAATGTTGGAAACAGGAGAGGGAGTGAGGTGTGTTTATCTTCTGCATAGTAACATATTACTCCACAGCAAAGTAATTAGATTGCTGATTTTCTAGGTTGTTAAGTCTTCTCGACTGAGTCTAGTCTTGCTAAGATTCTTAGACTGCTGACTAAATCTCGTGTCATCTACCTTTCCGTAACCGACCTACTTCGACAAATCAATTTAATGGATAAATATGAACATGCTACGATGTCAGAATCAAATCAAAATATAGTCAACTATAATATGAAATAAACCAATTTTGTTTTGCAAACATCTAAATTACTATTCTTATAAAATTACCATTTACCTTAAGATTATGTAAAATGATGACACCCATAAGCAAACCAGTAACAGCGCCAGCAATATGAGCAGTGTACGATATACGATCACACTCGTCCATTTGAAAACGACGATGAACAGTCACTGCTATATCGGCAAGAACGTATGCAGAAATGATAAATAGTCTAATCAGTCGAAACGGCATTTCAGCCCAATTCTGTAATCGAAATAACTAAAGGACTTCTAATGTTTTTTAAAAGTGAATGCATTTAGTAACCGGAATTTCCTTCCCGCTCTATTTTGCGTCAAGTATACATTTCCACAAAGCACCTCATTCTCGCGAGACGTAAATGGTATCAGATATAAGCTAGATTATCAGTCTTGTGTGTGCAACTCTCGCCACTCTTCTGTTGTTTTGCACAATTCGATTTCCACTAACTATTAAAAAATTGTTATAATATTTATTGAGGCGGAGATCGCAGAAACAAGTAAGGAAAGGACTTACAACAATAAGATTTGAAAGATGAGCACCTATTAAAGCATAAACACCAGCAGAACAGCCAACCAAATAGACGGATGGATCAAATGCATATTGCAGTAATGCCCCTGTATTATTCAAATTATTTTAATGGAAACGTTGTTTTCGATTTTAAAACCTATGAGAAACAATTAAGTCCACTGCAGAATGTATTTGAAGGAAATTATGAAAAGGAAAAGTGCCCATCAGATTAATTTGTCGGTATCATTGAACCATAAATTGCAACGAAATATATCAAATTTTTGAGATATCGACAGTTTAATCAGTTATAACGATTAATGTAAGTTAGTTGTTTGGGGTATAAACTCAAACCATTTCAAAGGACACATCGCACTGAATCAATGAATTTCACCTAGGCAAACAGCCAATAGATAGATAATTGCTATACGCCACATTTTATGGACCAGTTCTAGTGGTATGCCAATTACTAATTGAAAAATAACGTTAGGCATTAGATGAAGAATTCTGAAATAAGATTTAAATCTGATTTAATTTTCAAAAATTTTTTGTAACATTAGAATTCAATTATTGAGGAAGCTCAAACTTCGTTGCCGGAGTCGCTATTTTCACTATTTAGATTTACACTATTAAAATGAACCCTTGATGCACGAATTGGTAGCTGAAGAATCGCCAAGCTTGATAACGAAGGGATGGAGCAAATAACAGTGGTCCAATCGCTCCATCAATCCAACAACCAGCGCAATAAGTAAATGGATTTTCTGGTCGTCCATACATATAATATACAAAAGTAGCTATCTATAATTTTTATTACAACATAGGAATGTAATTTTGCACAAAACCTTTTAAAAATAACAATACAGGGAGCTGTTTTTGTATATTACATATAATACCTTCCAAAATTCTACGATGTCGCATTTCAGTGCATTCCCGACCTGATGTCGCTAAAATGACAAAACTTGACGACTATCAACTCAACAAACTTTAATAATATCAACTTCTTGTCAGCGACAACAGCAGCAAAAATAATTCCATCTCAAATTATTCTGTTCTTAGTTTTGACACTTATAATCCATCTCTGAATGAGTTATTCCTCTTAAAAGTAGATCTTTCTAGTGATAAAATGAAATTACTTACCTGCAACAGCGAGATGCTTAAAACAAATATTGGTGGAGGCAGGCAATTATATTCATCAATATATGTATGCACAGTGGGTCTATCAGTTTTGGCAATAACTGTATCAGCCACCGAATACATCAACACTTTCAATTTTTTCTTCTGTGCATCTGCTGATGTTACCTGTTTTTCAGCTAATATGGATTAGATTATTTAAAACTGGTGACACTTTAAATGTGCTGCCGGAATTTGATAACACTGAATCTAAATGAAACTGAAGAGTGGAACCATAAACTTAGAATTCAAGTTTTTTCTGAAGCATAATATAAGGGAGCAGATACCAATTGCGAGAAGTTATTGAAATCAAGAACATTATCGCGGTTTCTGTCAGCTTCCTTTAGAAGTAGACGAATTTGTCTCCCGGTTAATCCAATCTGAGGAAAAGTTAATAGTGAATTCATCCGAATGTTTTTATATCTTAGACGAACTGAAGCATATAGCATGTAGTAGTAAACTCACTTGTTTCCGGTTAAAGTAATCGTTTAACAAATTATGCATCTCGTTCAGTGGTATCATTCCATCACCATCAGTGTCAAGCTGTAACAAATAAATAAATTTTCTGATGATTTATCATTTTCAATTTCTATCAATATTTTAAGAAACAATTTTTACAGTTGGAAAAGTTTCCTTCCCATGAAAATTATTTTCATAAAATAGACAGTACTTCAAAAATAATTCCATCTTAAAAAATTGTAAAACTTCCATTTCAATTTTAAAGTATAGTGGGCACTGCTCACGAAATTTATCTAATTTTTACCAAAAATTCTCATTAAGATAATTAATGGAAAACGAAGAAAAAAAAGACCACGAACCTTATCAAATTCTTGTGCGATAACTTCCTGCGCTGATCGTTTCTTGGCCATTTGAATGTTGAATGAATTGGTAATATCAATAAAAGTAATAATAATAACAATATTAACAGCAACTGTAATGCCAATAGCAATAATTAGTAGAAAGAAATACTATGATGATGTTGTACACATAATAAAACAGTGAGAAGTTGAAGAAAGGCGACAAAGCAAGCTTTCTGATGTCTTCCTCTGGCTAATGACAAGTGACAAGAGTGACTTGATATTATCTTTATCAACCGAGAAAAAATGTACACAGAGAGAGAGAGAGAGAGAGAGACAGAAATAAGTTAGTCATGCCCACTCTTGGCTTACTCCATGCTTTGTCCCATATATTCAGCAGTCTGTCGTCCTGGCGATCCGTTCCATCCCGCTTCTCATCGTACTGTTATTGTTTCATCATTTCCCTCTTCTACCATGGAATCGGTGAGCAATACGAAAATTCATCCATCACAGTGTCCTTTTCATTCCATTCCGTCCAGCAATACATCTCTAAACAATTCCAGTGATAAATAAGTACGACGCAAATAAATCTTATGTAAACAAGCACAACATCAGTAAAATACGACGTAAATGAATATTATGTAAGCAGGTATCACATCAGTAGGTAAGACGAAAATAAATATTACGTAAACAAGCATCACGTCAGTAAAGTACGACGCAAGCAAGCATCACGTCAGTAAAACATAACGAAAATGAATGCTATGTAAGCAAGTATCAAACAAATAAACATTATGTAAACAAGCAACACATCAGCAAATGAATCAACATATACGTTCGATTTTTTCAAGAGAGTCGGGAAAGATTTTAAGCTATCGATGTTATTAACAAATATATTGTGAAGTTATCCCCTTCAACGTTTACAACTTACCAGATTGATAATTAATACAAGAATATTAAATATCACACAATGCAAGGATTCCTGATTGAATTCGATAAACACAGAAAATAAGGAAGAATATCAAAGTAATAAGCCAAAATATCAGATTAACAAGTTTAATGTTTGACTAACCTGAAACGGAACCACACATAACAATATTACTGTTTATATAAAAATTGGATTTCAAAATACAACCTAGCAGTGCGGTTTACTGGCTATTATGATCTGAGAAGACCCCGCTGATCCCTGCGGTGACATTTATAATCCTGATGATAAATCTGATGACACTTCTGGTACTGTCGTGAAATAGTAATGACTGCCGGATAATTTATTTGTCGAGCTCAGTGGTTGGGTAATTAAATTCCAATCAAATCTATCCAAATGAAGCGCTAACTTGGTGCGAAAGGGTTTATCAGGAAGTCGATTTGTCTTGTGAATACGCAACAGTAAGGAATATTAACCAGTATCGTGAGAAGAGATTGATATGAAGCTGATATCCTTGGAAGAGGAGAGAAGAATCCCCCCTTGGTTTGGGATCGAGATTATATGTGTTAAGAAATGGGAGTGGTTTACATAAAGAATTCAAGTACCGGAAATGGTACAAGCATTATAACAAGATTAAACAGAAAGATTAACATGGGAAATTAAGGGTTTAAACATAAGGATGCAAATTGGTTAGATAAGATAACAACAGAAAAGTGTGGGGAACAATTTTAAGGAATGTAGATATGCTAAAAGTGATTCATAGTATCATTAGCATTAATTTACAATGTGAATGAATTTATTTGAGGTTTCATTTTCACGACAGGTATTACTAAACTCGTTTCCAACATTAGGTGTGTAGGCTATTTAAAAATTTTCCCCGCCTTATCGTAACATTCTTTCGTCATTTTTGTTACTCTTTTCCTTCTCTTCATTTCATAGGCAGCTTTTTTTCTTTTTCATTCATCATCACTGCTACCAGCAGAGCTATTTCGCGTCTCAGTATCACATACGCGCGACCTTTTGACCCCTTCAGTAACAGGGCTTTCAATGCAATAACTCCGATATGTGTCATCCCACTACGTCTCTTTTGTTTATCTCTCCATCTTTCTAAACTCTCTCCTTCTTTATCTCCCTCATCTCGATTCCCCGTCCATCTTTGATACCATATTTTGGCACCTTTGCGCTGCAACATCCGGGAGAGCGGGTCTAATGGCAATTTGAAATTTCACTTGAACAGTCAAGTGGCCGTACGGCTGTTGCACTTTGTGCGGACATTCTATCGATGGCATTACGTACTACACAGGTCACATGGCAATGGTAAAATAGATTTCACGTGATGACACCTTAATGCTCCTTAGGGACATTATATAGTGGCACTGTACAATCCATATCCTTGTCATATAATGGTTTCGAAATGTTCCTTGCTAATGTCATGTATTTTCGGATAGGCGCTAAGTGTCATTATAATATTTCCTTCATAAAATTTTCAACAAAATGATTTTTCTTTCAGAATCTTTTTGTGCTATGTCTACTGAATCGTTGTATGCTGCAGTAAACGAGGTTTTAAAGAAACTTGTGGCAGAAGCAATAGCGGCCGAGAAGTGTGTCAAGATTGTTCACAAGACGACAAAGAAAAAGGTATTTAAATAAACACTTTGATCATGTATAAAAAGATAGGATGAGCTTCTGTACTGTGATATCATTTAAAAAGGTCCAGTTTTCATTTTGGTGTTTCTAGATTTCTCATAGGTTTGACAGTTGCATATAAATTCCGTTGACTGTTACTTTTAGAACCAGTGTTGACTCTTTTCGATGATGAAGTGTTGACTCTCTTCCGGGTTACTGAGGATTTTCCCCTTTTTGTCCCAGGATACTGAGGGATGGTATCAGCATCGGATTACTACATATGATGTATTTCAGGGTTGATTCATTCACATCGGCTGTATGTGTTATCTTTTTTAAGTTACCATATCAAAAATAATTCATTTCATCCTATTTTGATACTTTTTTATTCTGGCTGATTGCAGATTGCTCCTGACAAAATGAAAGAAATTCTGACAACTGCAAAAGATGAACTGCAGGAATCGGTGTTGAATGGTGTCAGTCAGGTAATCCACAACGATGAGGTAAGCCTAATGCAATAAAATTTTTTAAAATATTAGTAATATAATTTTCTTTTGTATATTCAGAATAAAAACTGTTATTGCATAGCTTAGGCTTAGATTTATGATGCTACTTCTGAGACAATATTTGAATCGCTTTATCATTTATATTGCGTTTTTGATCTATGTTGTGACAGATTTTAAGTAATTTTATATCTAAATTACATATGTTGTGTAGGTCCTTGAAGGAATGGTCAAACTAAAAAATCTTATTGAGGGATCACCGAAAGAAGTTGCAGGTATGATTTCTACACGGGCATAAGAAGTGAATGTTTTTCAAGATTTATGCTTCGTGACATCCTCTATCAAACCGTTGTTTTATATGCATGCTGATTAAAATGCATGTCTGAAAGTGAAACAAATAAATTGTCCAATATAAAACTGATTAATTTTAACTGGACACAGCTTACTAGAGTTACATATTCTTAAGTTTGTTTCCTTGGTTTTTCTTTGTACCTACACATCACTGTTTGGTATCCACACCAATTAATTAAAGATTGGTTTAGTCTTCACAATTTCAGGATGGCGACCAAGTGGCATTCCATCGGTTGACATTACCGGTCATTTACAACCAGTTATGTTTGACAATGAGAATAATTTGATTCGCTTGAGAGATAGATTGGAAGCTGAAGTCGAGGCGAGCAATATTTCATTCATTTTTACCCTTGTTTTTGCACGAAAAAACATTATTCTCTGGGGACTGCAAACTTGACTGTTTGCAGCTGGGAATTGCTAGACATTCTTTTTTGGAATTCGTTCGAAGTCAAAAGTTATGTATGGCAATTTATGTAAGTCAGTAATGGTACTTTTTGGTCTAAGCAAGTAATTATTTTCCAGAAGAAGCGAAATTTTTACAAGGAAACTGAAGATGAAGTTCAGGCAGTGATGCGAGAAGCATCATTTTGTAATCATATCATCCGTCCGCTGCCATAAATTAATTTACTTACAGTTTATGTGTAGTTATAAATCGCCATTTTTTATAGCCACTAGTACTTTTTCTTCTTAGGTTTTTATATCGTTTGAGCACCTAAAATAAAGCATTGCTCATTTGCTGTTAAACTTTAATCTAGCTTTGCTGTGAGACTTGCTGTAAAATTACTGGAAGATTTACAACTTTTCTAATTAACGTAACTTTGTTCATGTGATCATTCCACATATTCGAAATTGAATATAATTCAAGGATTCAATGTTTAGACAGTCCTACAATGGAGTTTTTTTATCGATTTGACGGAAAAAGTTCAAATGCATGTCCTTAAAAATTTTTATACATAACTCACTAGGAAATGATTGGTTCATTACCGGTTTTCATTTCGATTATTTCCATGCTTCAGTCCTTCACTTATTTTTTAAGAAACCTTGCAGTTGCTAGGAAGATCCCTGAAGAATTCCAAATATATAGAATGTGGACATTATGTTTAGACTGTGTTTTACTTGTATTTTAGATTATTTATTGATTAAAGGAACGATTGCAAAGCCACATTTGGTTAAATAAATGTGAAACAATAATTGCGCCTACAACACGTCCAGCACATCCACTCCTCCTTGTTCTTTTTTCATCATTTCTGTAACGTCAGGATTTTTGAAATTCCCATTTGGTATGTCCACTAGATGACACATTGGTGGCTACGCTGATGGACTATTAATTCATGGAGGTTTAGCCAACCTCGTAACCGTCATAATTCCTACTGTAAAAACACCATTGTTGGACGGGATTCCTACAGTTGCGCAATATTCGAACTTGACCAAAAATGATGCTATAATTCAAATGAGATACACCGGAATTTCTGGAAGACCTGCGCAGCAAAGGGACTTTGGAATTTTCATAGTTGAATGTTTGCTTCTCTTACCTTTGGAGTGCTTCTTTACGAATGACTTTATTCTCTTCGTCATCGCTCTCCCCTAAACAACAGACCAACTCACCTGTAAGACATTTCAACGGCGCTTGCTTATTTGATATCATATTAATAATTTGTTCACGTTTAAAGTCTGACAGTAGTAAGACCGTCCCGAAATGGTAAAACGGATGCAGGAATTGCGGTATCATGAATCAACCCAGTGCTTCTGGGTATATGAGTTATAATCGAATACCGTAAGTAATCTGACGTAATATGATGAATTATAATCGGGTGTCGAATACCGAAGAAGTAAGTAATCTGTGTAAAAGCTCGTTAATGTTGCAACAAGAGATATGAAGGGAAGTATTAAGAGATCAAAAAAGTCGACAACTGCAATCACATCTAGCAATGATATGTTTAAAAGCAAATAATTAAACTAATAAATGAGATGCATCATTTTACAAGACAAAAGCAGATACCTCAAGTGATTTAAGTTCTTGTTGATAACGTTATTACTTTTTCTACAAGAGCAATCTTAATATGTACAGATGATATGTGTAATCTATTTACAACTAATAATACAGTTTTTTAAATAAATAATCACAATGTGAGAAATTAGCAATCAGTTATGAAGTATAAATCATATTTCCTGGCAACACTGGATGTCACAAATTTGTAACTTCTAGAATCTCAGATTTTTTCAAAGAAATTGAAGGGAGATGTGAACTTCTTCGAATCTTTGAAAATTCATGTTCTAGAACGACACTCAAAAATCTTAAGAATCTTAATTTTCCAAAGCTCTCCCAAAGGGTCAACGATCAATCACATAACGATTACAAAAAAATAAATCTTCAGTTTCTGTTTTCTTGGAGAAATTGTAAATTCTTTCCAATTCAACACAAATTCCCCACCGAGAAAAAAAGCAATGAAATATTCAGGAAAAAAAACGCGATAAACTGAGACCTTCATTTTTGTTCTCTTCATCTGTATAGAAGCAAATGTAACAGTCACTCAATAAACGCATCAAATCTAAATCGCCTTCAACATCATTCGGTAAATGCCCTTCGCGGTTGATACAATCACGAATTCTACACCAACCGACATCATTCAACCAGTTTGACATCTTTTCACATAATTTCACCTGAATGTTCGAAAAAATGTGTTCGAATTAATGAAATCCGAAAAACAAATTCGATGTGTTCAAAATTTTAGCAACTGAAACTATCTGACTATGACTATCTTCGCCAAATTTCAAAAGTTATATCTGAGGAATTACAAAAGAACAATGACAAGAACTTCAATTTCAATTTGATTTTTCCATGATGGAAGGAAACACTTTAAAGAAGGATTGGAACTTCTTTATCGGTATTAGTCCGACCGCTCGCCGAATATAACCGTACAGGACTTATAACCAACTATTTAAGCCATCCATTGCTGAACTGTTCTTGTTTCGAAATTTTATGTGTGGAAAGAATATATATGGTTATATATGTGGAAAGAATAAGAATAAACGAACCTGTGGAACGTTATAGCCATCAGAAAGACCCACTCGATCGGCCATTGAATCGAAAAACACCCATTTATTGGTGTAGAGAGCATGCACGAACGCCACATAATGCGAAGTTTCGATGCAAAGAACAGATGCAAGCTGTAGCTTCTTTTGTGGTACCTGCGTTCGTCGAGATAGCGACAAAGACGATGTTGAAAACGCATTACTGCTGATGGACAATTGCTGTGGTTGATGATCCAAGCCATTGTGGGTTTTTTCATAACATATACCACAGTAAGTCACCTCAAATACAAATAATTTAAAGACTTCACTTCTTTTTTAAAACAACCATGAACCATCATGAAACCACAATCAATCCACCAAAAACAGAAACCATAAAAACCATTTCAAACAATACAAAAGATTAGAAAATGAATAACATATATATGAATATAAAATTCAATCAGAAAATCGTCATTTCAGTGGAGATATCAGAATCCTGATAAGTCTTTATTGTAACGTACAGGAATAAAAGCTTTAAAAAACTTCGAATTTTAAAAATAAGCTTACCTCACCAATGAAAACCTCCTTTGTCAGGAAGCATTCAGGACACATCATATCTGCACGTTTGCCGCAATTTATACAAGGCCGTTTACCTGCAAACGCATCTCATAATGAGCTAATAATTCTATTTAAGCAAAAGTATCAATTTCATAAAAACACACTTCAAAATAATGCTTTTTGATTAGAAATGGAGTGAATTTTGGTATCAATGTAACTTCGGACAATATTTATGAAGCTAGAATATAAATATAGTAGATCTTATGTATATATAGCGGGAAAAATTTGATAAAGATCTTTCCAGAAACAGACTTGGAAAATAAGAATTCAAAGAATACTAATTCGACATATCAATTCAAAAAAAAGGAAAAAAAACTGATTCATTTCAAATATTAGAACAGCTCACCTTCATAAATAAGATGAGTAATATCCACTTCCTGAGGTGGAAATATTTTATCAAAAACTTTCTGCTGTCCATATCGTGGCAATTGAAGAATCAAAACTTTTGGTTCCTGAAAAGAAAGCTGACATGTGGAATCACGGTAAAGAACTATCCAAACACACAGTAATTTCCAAATAAAATTGACAGAAATTTAATGATTGTCAGATAGTTTCCATCATTGAGATATCCAGTCACTTGGTATGTTTCTTCAGTAGCAGCTTAATTACACACCTAGATGAATGATATGCTCAGAATATGATCTTTACATTATTACACGTATCGCATCTATTTTCAATAATTTTGCGATATTAAAGTCAAATATAAAGTTTTTTTCTCATAAAGGCAAAGATCCAAAACGTCATTTTCACGACTTGATTTCGGGATGTCAGGTCTGACTAACTTACCTAAATCATGACTATGATTATAATCTAAAAATGAGTAGGGGGCATAATATTAGCACGTCAAGAAAACAGAAATAATTCGATGCGATAGGGGGCGAAAATAAAGCTACAAAAAAGAAAAATGTTATTGACGATAACACATGTCCCGTTCTTCATCTCTCAGCAGACCAAGTTTTAGATGTTTCACTGCCTGTAAGGTAGAATTTGGAAGTTAATAATGCAGCGTATCTCTTTCTGGGAAAATAATTATTACCGAGTACAATAAAGAGTCGCTAAATTATTAAAAAATTACTGAAATAAATTATTATTACTATTTAATAGAAACAAACTTACCCTTGCAAACTGAATATTGGATGCAAAAAGTGATCGTTCGAGAAGCGCCTGTACACTGATAAGTCGACGCTGTTTTTCGCTCCATAGATCTTCCGTTATTAACGGACATATATAGGCGGGATTTGTTTTGCCATCTGTCGTATTTCTAAATAGTTATTCAATTCAGCATACTAATGATTTAAGAAGTGAAATTTTTAAAATGGGCTACGCAAAATTATAGATCCGAGTACAGTGGAGGTTAAAACAAGTTACTGGACAAGTTTCGATAGAAGAACTGTTCCTGTTATAAAATACCGACCTTAATAAGCAGAATCAGAACTAAGATTGAACTTAATAGTCAATAATCTTTTAGAATCGTATCATCTCTGGTCTATGAAAATGTGGAAAGTGTTACTTCATTATAAGAAACGGTTCAACCCTCAATATTGTATTGAACAGAGCATTCAGCAATTCCTCAGGATCTTTTTCGTCAGTTGTCAAACCTTTCATTTTAGGTAACAGCACCTCCAATAACCGTCGTAATTTTAACACGTGATCAGCTCGAACAAAATGAAACCTGAGTTAATCCCAATATTTGATAATCTTAATTGAGATTTCACAAGAAAAAACATTGAAATTCAGAGTAAGAAATAATGGGAAAAAAAGAAATAATCTAAGAACAAACCTTCTCAATGGGTAAACAATTTCAGTTTTCAAGATATCAGTGACTTCTGTATGAACTGAATCTGCCTCAGTTTCACACCTGCTTTCCAATATGCTGAATAAATTTATAAACTCATTGAAAAGTCTTTTTTTTCGAAAAAATAGCCTTTTAGAAAAAAAGAGAAAAAAAAAGAACGACATCTATATTTTAGAAGACGCAAAATTTTTACTTCAGAGACTTCTGCAGTTAATGAAACTTCTAAATCAGATGGTAGCTGCAAGTGCTACACTATCTTCACTTCTTTAATTTATATGTATCAGCGTTATATTTGTAAATACTGTAGACGAATATCTCAAATTACACTATGTATATATTTCTCCAGTATTATTCACAATTTATACTACAAATCACCTATCAAATGCTGAACACTGCGAAAACATAGCATAGAGCGTCGTATCGAGATAGCAACTGTTCCGGAAACCTTGGATTCCTTTCATGCGACCAAGCAGATTCTCGACATTTTTCACTGGTAAACACGGTCGAACTTCAATACCACTATCCAAACTTCCGAAATTTGATGACACCACTGAGCAAAAAAAAAAACGTCGGACCGAATACCTTATTTCTTGAAGACTTTATGTTACAAAAATAATAAAATGTAATAGAAAATCATATTCACTTGTTTTCGTTTCATGATTATTGTTGTCAGGCATATCAGATAAAACGAAACGATCATCAGATCGAAGTGCACAATAAGGCACTAAAGTTATCGAATCTGGACTACCACTTGCAAAAACACCAGCTTTGTGAGCATCTTCAAGTTGTAGTTTATCCATCGTTTGCCAGTCCTGCGGCAAATCTCCTTCCTTCAAAAGAAATGAACTAGCACTATTTGCAAGAGGAACAAAACGATAGATAATATTTTAGAGCAATGTGCAATAACAACTTACGACTGTTAGAACTTTAATTCCTAGAAATCAAACTAAAAATCCCTGATTTCAATTTTGAACTACACAGGTTTTACTTCTATGTATCGTTGAATCTGTACTAATTTTACTCACAATTTCAACAGCAACTAATCGGTTGCTCTGGATTAACTCATTATTATTATCGATCCATTTAACAACACCACAGCGCAACTTGTTTCGATAAAATACTTCAACGCATGATCCTAGAAAACTGAAGATATTAAATTTCAACAGTTCTTCAATCCCTTCTACTTCTAATGGTTGCATAGGAGTTGACATAAATAAAATCATTCTAGGTTAGACTACCTCGGATCAGGTAAGTCTTTCACAGAATTAACTGTGACAGTAACTCCAAAGAGTTTAAAGTTACTAGATAAAAAACATCGGTCTATTAAATTTGATTGATGCATAAATACCTACAAAATACACTTGTTAACTTTGCATTTCATTAAATTATACCTAAAAGATACCTTTATATCAAAAGTAAATCCAAGATAAAGACAATCTAAGATAGTAGGGAAGAGAATTTGACATAAACAATCCTACCTACAGTAAATTGCGATAATTTGGATGTCTCCTTATTTTCTTTTTCGTTAACCAACGATTCTAGTTGTAAAGAAGACATATCCTTATTAATTCGAGTCGGTGACGGTAATGATGGCTGCTGCTGCTGCTGCTGCTGTGGTTCAGATGAAGATTGTCGTAATCCAAAGCTTCCAATACCTGAGGTATTATTTTCCTCACCCATATCCAATTCCTTCATGCATACCGATAATGGTAATAGACCTGCATGATTTGGTGCACAACGGAACAGCTCAATACATTCAAAATACCCTGTTCCACCACCTATTGCTTCATCCTATAATAACACGAAGTCATTACGTGTTTCAAAAATGAATGAAAACACAACTTTGAAAGTGAGAATATTCGTCAAAATTCCATCAAAACGACCTATTATTCAAGATAATTTGTTTACTTGGTAGGACTCTTTCTGCTGTATGAATCTTAAGGTTATCACCATTTTTAACAATTTGTCACATCTATGTGCATAAGATAATTTGTTTACTTGGTAGGACTCTTTCTGCTGTATGAATCTTAAGGTTATCACCATTTTTAACAATTTGTCACATCTATGTGCATACGATTTTCATATGTGCACATATCGCATACTGCTTCGATTGGTCAGCTTCCGCGGTTAATTTTATGGATGTTTATTGCCTTCCTAGCAAATACTGTTTCACAAAAGAAAGAGGGATACGAATGAAAAAAAAACGCATTTCTAAAATTCCGGATAATTTGAGAGATTTAACAAGAATCCTATTCTTTGAAACTAAAGAGAAAGTTGTTTGAAAGGGTAATACGCCAAAGTAAAAACAATTTAAAGAAAAAAAGAAAAAAGTACATGCCAAATGTTTACGGCGATACGGATTAAAGACATGAAACAGGGCAGAAAGACAGAAGGATAGACGTAATGCACTTTGAACGCAACTCGAAATCATAGTTTTTTCCTCTTCAGAGAGATTAACTATTCCAGTTGTACAATAATCTCCCGTTGAATTTTTAGAAAATATCATCTTTTTTCTAGGAGAAAACAAATCAGCAAAAACCTTCCTGACTAATTTTTCACTTCCACAGCGGAAAATACACAGCCGAAATTGTGATTAAAGTATATAATACAAGGAAAATTAGCTGACAAAATAAAATGAACTAACAAAATCAACTCCAACGTAGATGTTTGTATGTCCACGCAGATAACCAATCCATCGAGCTGTGCCTCGACGTGGTATGCCCAATGCATCGAACCAAACCACACGATCACCTTCCATTAGTCCTCCATCATTTAAATTCAACCTTAACTCGAACTTAAATTCTTTTCAGATTACTTCACAAACATTAAGCTAATAAATTATTTGCAAACATAATTGAGTGATCCTCCTAAATCGATAAAAATTCTGAAATCGTTTCAAACACTACTTAAAAAAAGATTCGTAGTAACCCTATAATTCTAAATATTACTAAAATCACAATACAAATATGTTCTTTGCCAACTTTTTTCGCGGAGATATTTTGATCGCAAAACACTTGTACTTTGGAAGATAATAAAAATCCAACCTTACTGTTTCCGTAGCTACCCGAAGCTTCGTTGGTTTAGTTCCCAACAAACTACGAGATGAATCATTTAAAAATGTTCTTGATGCCACATTATCATAGACAGGCTTTTTTGATGAAATTTTAGCGTTGGTATTGACCTTTTCTTGTAACTGCTGGCCTTGATCAATATCCAAGCTTGTATAACTAAAAGAGTTTGATGAATTTAAGGATTTTTAAGGACATAAAGACGTAACTTAAACTTCCAACAGAGACTTCACTCGCTTTCCTTGCCATCATTGTTCTTACCATAAGACCAAACCGTAGAAAAGCCAATGACAAATTAGACCACTACTATCACAGTTTCAATTAATTACTTATCAAAGCAACAGAACACGTACACTTCATCTGTATCATTCACCGGAAATCTGCCCACTGATGAGGCAGATGATGGGGGACAGCTTGGTCGTGGCGCTTGGCTATGACTGCCTGTTGCTGGTACAATTTTTATTGGAACTTCTCGAATCACTGAATGATTGGAAGAAATATTACTGCTACTGCTATTACTATCGAGACGAGTTATAGGAACGATAATGCCTTCGCTTTGAGTTGTTGACGGTGACACGGGTACACTAACAACCTCACATTCTCTGTGCCTGAATCGAAGCAGAAATTTATTTTCTCTATTGATTCAGAACAGATATATCTCGTGAAAAAAATATAGTAATCACATAAATTATTTGCAGATGCTACTTACTAAGCAAATGAAAATTATAAAAACAACTGACAAAGAATTCCGATAAACTTGCCGTAGCGGCGAGTAATCGTCAGAATAATGATCCAGATACGATGGAAAGCCATAAACAGAAAATGTTGGGTCTTCATTCAAAACATTTACGTTTCGTGGATTTCTTAAGCGATCACCACTTACTAGAACAGCTCCATTATGAGGAGCAGCAAATAGTCGTCGACCATTGTAAAATCCATCCATATCTCCAACAGCACTCTGTAAAGTACGATCGCAAGTTAAAATTCATTTATTCTTAAAGTCGAACGAAGTTTCTTCCTCTCCATGTCTCAGCTTTCAAGAACTTACTTCAACTAACTGCTTCTCCAACTAAGTTATTAAATAACTTTATTTTCTCTGTATCCCCTTTCTGCATTTCGTACGCTTTGATTTTTAGTGCTCTCCCAGTTGTTCTATTATACCAAGAACTACAACCAAAGTACAGCAGAACTGCAGTTAATTGAAGCAACTGATTATACGCAATCACATCTTAAGTTAAAAGAATTAAAAAGGATAAGGTCTCACTGTAGTAGAAAATTCTAAAACCAGTAAACAGAAAATTGCAGCAATTTTTTTGAAACACGATCTATCTAGGAATGAAAAATAACCAGAAAAGTGATTTCAATGGTAAGAAAAAATCCAGTGATTCATATCCGGGAGAAATATTGAGAGACACCACACTAGAGGAAATGATAACACAGCGAAAACACACAAAGGATTTGGGATAGTAGCGAGGAAGTGAACGGAAGTTCGAGACTAGTCGTGGAGTACCATCGTTCTGCCTTCATTTAAACTGGTAGCAAGCAGTGTGACATCGGAAAATCAATTAGGAAACACACATGCAACGAACAATGGTTTATTTAATGCAAATGCGTAAATAATCCTTAAATAATAATACTTATAAATGAATTGTATCCTGAACGGAGGAGATGAAATGATGATGAACTTGGAAAACCGATTAACCAAAATTTTATGCCAACAAATGATTTTTGAAAATCACAAAAAAGAAATGCACAGGAATAGTTTGGGAATAAGCATCACTTTGAAGTTAAATGAAAAAAAATTGTGCACAAATCTTTCCCCTCCACCCTCTACCACTACATTTCCAGCACTAATTCCAGAAATATTTTTCACAACACGACGCCATTCAGTTTAAGTATAATTGTAATGAACACAACACCATTCCACTTCTAACCACTAAATCAATCAGTTCCAACACCCAGTAACCATTAACAGCACCAACAGCTGATTCAGTAATGAAGTAAACAGAAGATGGGGATGAACTGGGTGCGTCTACTGGCATAACATTTTCCATTGTGTCAGTCACTCATTTTTCATCTCTTTTTTTTCGGGAAATCACAAAAAAGTACGGTTTTTCATGTCCGACCAAAAAATAAAACAAGTTTTTACCATTTGGAAAGGAAAGGAAAGTTGATTTTTATTGCATAAAAGCACGGAAATAGCAAATGATGCAAAAGAAATGGAAATATTAAAAATGAAAATATAACAAATTTATGAGTACTTTGTCCCGAAAAAAATGAAATGGTAGAATAAAAGGTGAAACAAAAACTGTATCCATTTGTTGCAAAAATAAGATGACACGAAAAAGGAAAATATGTGCAAATAAAGACTTCAACGATATGTACCTGTATATGAAAAGTAATGATATAAGCGGCTAACAAAAAACTCTGAAAAAACAAGAAAGACATTTCAAGAAACTTTATTTTAAACTTAAATAAAAGAATAAAGCTCCCGTAAAGAACCGTGAAGAACCGAAAAGAAGAAAATAACGGTGAATAACGGTGAATTATTATTTACATGTAAAATAATTACGTAACGATTAAAGCAACTTAAATAATTTTTGTATATTTTAAATTAATTTGGAATCACAAAATTCAAGAGCGACAACCGAAAATTTAGAAAGTAGCGACTTGAGAACTAATTTGAAATTCAACAACGAAATAATAAATAATGAAGCAAGACAGAACAAATCCCCGAAGACTGAAATAAGTTAATCGAAGCAATCTGATTCGTCAGCGTGTAATCGGTGAATTAAGATAAATGGTTTGAGGCAGTTATTCTAACCTTGGATGATTAACCCATGCAAAATCTGTTCACAATGAAAAACAAACTGCCTGAATGACCGAAAGAGTTTGGTGTTTGTTCAGCAACGAAAATTAGATACAATCCTTTTACAAAAATCATTTTCAATTTAAAATTGAAATTTATTGTTTCCAAATTGATCAATCCAGGATCCACTTAACTAAGACTTTGTGAAATTATGACATGAGTGACATGAAATTAATCAAAAAATTAAACCAGGACGTGACATGAAATTAATCAAACAATTAAATCAGAACAAGTTGAAATTCTTAATTGCCATTTTTTAATAGCTGTCAATGATGACCCAGTGGCGACCGAGGCGAAATTCCTTAATTGAATTCCACGATTCCATTTTCTCCAACCGATTTTCAGATTCACATTGTAGTAATGAATCAATTTTTACGAAAAGAAACATAGAGTAAAAGGGAAAAAGAAGCGCGAAAATGAAACTTGAAATTCTTTATATTTTCATAGGAAGCTAAAAACTAGTTTAAAACTGAATTTGCACACCTAAGTACAGACCCACATGATAGAAACGAATCACTGCTTTTTTTAACGAACCAATTAATACACGGGCAAAAAACAAAATAAAACCACACTGAAAATATAGAACGAATTAAAAAGCGAGTTTTTGAACTTCTATGGAAAATACGATATTTTAGTATGTTTTTAGAAAAAAAGTAAAATATTGTAAAAGTCTCTTATGTTTCAAATTAACACGCACATTACCTTATTCTTACCACAACTTAGCATAATATTCGATTTAGTACATGTTCGTTGCAGAGATACGATCACATTTAAAACTTTCAGTCTATTCCATTTTACAAGTCAAATTTCTTTTAATTCGTAAAGAATTTCCAGGAACTACAATTTTTTGCAAATCTCATATGCCACAATCAATAACTCATTGGAATGAACCAAAATGATACTTAGTTTTGTGGAATGTATAAGACCTGCTTTTTTTGCTTTTTTCGTGCTTTAATTTTATGCTTTTTTGTCCTCACCATCAATTAATGTTTCTTTTCATGCTCTGATTCATGTGCTTAATCCTCAGAAATGTAATTTAAAACCAGTCTTCGCCACTATTCCATTAACACCAGCTTATCTTTTACATCATAAAGATTTGAAAAATACGGATAAAAAAAACTGATAATTCGATGTCAACAATCCACGATTTCAATTCTCCTCTGTTTCCCTAAGATACTGACTGAATACAATACCCTCCCATCCCCAGTTAATTTCAAACCATCATTTATTGCACACTATATACACTGTAGAACTCACCATAGGAACAAAAAAAAAAATCCTTACATCAAGACGTATACCAAATAGGAATCCACTATCCGGCACGGGTTCACCAAACCATTCTACCCAGCCTGGCTTAAAACACCTTCCAGTCGTTCGCCTTTTACCGATTTCAGGTTTAAGCTATAAATTTTTTAAATAAAAGAAAGGAAATGGAATCTGAGAAAATACCTTCTTGAAATTTCAACAGGAAATAACTTTAAAATTGGAAATTAATTTTACAGAAATTTCATGAAACGTTTATGCTTGCTCTCATTCAGCACTGCACATAACAATTTACCCACTGAATTTCTAGAACATGGTCCACCATTTAACTTCTGCCCGTTCAGGTCTTGTGAAAATAACCTTCATTATATAAATACTTTAGCAATCAAAAATACAAACCTGCACTACCACACGATCCCCTACGCTTAGCTGGCTTACAAAATTGAATAAATCGGAATACTGATGAAAACGAAATCGAATTTCAATGTCACTAACTGCCTTTAATAATGAAGTTTCAAAATCTGTCAACAAAGCAACCTGAAAACCAAGCATACATGAAGAAACTAATAGCATTAAAGTAATTACAATTAAAACATGAAGCTTAAATTCGTAAAACGACATGCAATGTTATGTGAAATTATATAATATGACGAAACTTTACGGGTAAGATAGCAATGATCTTCATTTACAACCACACTACAGAATATAAAAAAAATAGAAAAATTAAGTTAAATTGATGGAAAATTAAAAAAAACCTTTGTCGTGGATACCCGTAGATAAACATCACCGAATTCAAGACATTTCATAAATAAACTATCTCTAGTGGTTGAATTTTTTATTTCGTTATGCATATTATTGAAGCGTTGTATCGCTAAATCATTTTCCGCTGCGGATCGTAATAAATGACCTCTTTCTACCTTAAGAAAAAGATCCAAATCAACAAGATGAAAACATAAAAAATTATATACGACCATTCTCAAAGTGAGTAACTGACGATTAATTTAAATATCAGTGTTGTTACAGCACTATTTAATTTGAAAATTAACATAGTTCAAGGTGTTGTAACAACCGTCATTTTCATATATCAACAGCAAAAACTTGAAATATTGCAAGGTTTTTGTGCAAAGAACAAACAGAACATTTTCCCATTCGTATTAGCAAAGAGATGAATTTTAGAGTTCATATTTACTTACAAAACACCACATCAAACAGTAAAAGGCAAAAGCAAAGTCTGCATATGAATAATCTCGTTGAACAAATAAGGAAGCTCATTACCAAGAAGTTAGGTAATATTAATTAGGATACAAACCGCCATGGAGTCAGACTATAGTACCAGAAAAAAAATTTGCACAACATCATTCAGAGGAAGTTTTTTTGATTATACTCCGAACGTTAAGGGTAATTCAAAGTATCAAATTAATAAGCAAACAGTCCGAAATATTATGAATATATTAATAGAAGTTATCGCACTTTAAACAGATACTAGAATAAAAAACCTTAATTTTAGCACAAAATCGTTTCCGCCTTCGATCATACATTTTACCATCACAGTTTTCTAGCAACAACGATGTGATTAACGACGTAGTTAGAGCACGGTGATCAGCAGTATCGTTTGTCATTGCTTTTGAAAGAATTCTCAAAAGAAACAAAGCAACATTTCGCGCATCGAATGTTTTTCCAAATTTATTAATCTAATACGATGAATGCATTCATCATAGTAAATAATTTCTCAGGGATTAAAAATTTTGTTGCAGCATTAAAGAAACTGAAAAACATATATCTGAATTACAGACACACATTTAATTCATCAAATATACGTTCAAGAAAAGAGTAATTTAAAGTTTAATTTCTCGCTCCTTTAATCTTTCGAAACTCAACTATAGAGAGTCCAAGCCTAGTTTTGATTCGAAAATGTCTGATTACAAGGTGTAGTATATTCCTCAGCAATGATGGTCAGTACAATAACTTTTCGAAAGCGGTTCTGTAGTTTCGTCAAAATGATCCAATGTTAACAACTGATATCGATTTTCGAACAGTTTTTGATTGCATGAAATTCTCACATACCTCGAATGATCATCCTTCCACGTGGTTGGTAATGATAACGGCTTCTTCAGTAAATCACCAAACGGTATCTTTGGCTCAGTGGTAGGTCCAGTGGGATAATGCAATGCATCACTAGAATATTTCTTTATATTACTATTCAAATCCATTGCCCTCACTTAATCTTAACCATTAAAAATTAAGTTCATTTATACGGAAACATTCAAACTCACCATTTTAAATTTAAATATGTAATGATTCGGTAAGATGTAATCAGAACTAACCTAGATGACAACAATTCAGTATTCCGTAATAGCTCATAAAATCTCCTTATGCCTCCTTGCATAAACCTGAAATACGGAGCAAACATCTTTGTTTCAACATTTACATTCTTATTTGCTCAGTGAACAAATACTTGAGTTCAAAATACTTTATGCTGTAAACAAATCTTTGTGTTCACATATTAGTGCTCACTTAAAAGATATGTCTGAGTGGTAATTCATTCGGATACTTGAAACAAAGTTTTGTAATTTCTATTTACTCTCTTACTCATTTCTCTACTGCAACAACATATCCAGTACGGTATTTATTTATTCAGTTTGACAGAGTAAATTAGTGAGATGAGTGACAATGCAAGTCTATCCTGATGATATGGGTCCACTAATTAACATTAATTAAGCAAAACTGAGCCGAACAAGAGATGTAAGATTACCCAACGCGGCCCGTGAAATACTTACACAATCGGTCAGTTGACCAAAATGTTTTATTGCTTACAAGTTATTTGCTTATTAATTTTGTGTGTATGTTTTTTTTCGTGAAGCTTCTTTTATACTCTGTCAATTCTATTTAGATAGTTTTTAGAGGAATTATACTTTTTGATGACGTTTAGAGATTAATAAGGAATATTGTGGTAAGGAATTAAGAGTGATTTAAAATATTGTTGAAATTGATGAAGCAGCAACGAATGACAGCATTTCTATCACAGTGTATTGCTAAGAATTAAGAATTTCTTCAGAATCAGCCTCTGAATCAGTTTCTGAAAAATGAGGAGTGGATGATAATTTTGGAGACACTAGTACTGATAAGATACATAATATTAGGTGATAGAGTGGTGCGAAGCATGCTGGTGGGAAATAAAATGAGTGTTGATAACTTGGTGATTGATCGAAATTTGATTTTTCGAAAGGTATGAAGAAATATTCATTATCTGGAATATTTGTAGGATGAACGGAAGATTTTGGTTACTAGCCGTTTCAGCCAGGAAAATTATCCCCTATAATCTGAAACCGCTGGATGATATCATTCGCCGTTCTGCTACTACACATTTTGGTTTCCAAGAAGTCGATGAAAAGGAGAAAAGTAGAAAAGGTGTGTACATTTTACAGTGTTAGAGGTTCACTTAAATAAACCTCCAACATTGTATCATTTCATTTCATTTTTTTCGTAGAAAATTTGATTTTTTAAGGGGGAGATATGTTGATTGATGGAATTTATGTATGTGTGTTGTGCTTCAAAAGTCTGTCTTATCTGCCTGCTTGGTCATTTGAACCTTTAGACGATTAATAAATGTCAATATCAGGTTGAAATAACTCAGTCTTAATGAGTATTTCAATTCATAGCTATCCATCACGGGATTTTAGGTTAACTATAATGTTTTTGATAGCTGTCATATTATTGATGGTTAGCTATCATAAGTAATGTTATTGTTGCTTGTCGTGATCCAACAGCATAGATAAGTAAGCCGTTTAATAAAAAAATCGGGTAGATATCTTTGAAATTCATGATTTGTTAAGAGCAAATATGGTTTAGAGCCAATGTTCAAACGAGAGTTTTTGAAAATAGTGGTATTAAGGAGTGCAATGTAGAGTGAAAATCATTTCACTGACTCTCAGTTCTGGGTCTGGATTCAGGATTGAGTAATGAATTGCTTGTCCGGTTCCTTGAATCTAAATCTAACCTGGAATATCTGATGGGGCAGGCTATGGGAAACAAAAGGTAGATTGATGATCTAGTTTTCAGTGCATGCCGTATTTGCGAATGTTGCTAACAAGTACGATTTGATGAATGATGCGATGTCACTGGGTATTCATCGGCTGTGGAAGGTTGTTTTTTCTTTCTTTACTTTCTGTAAACTCATTTCTTCTGTTTTTATTTTTGTTTAGTTCTTTTAGATAGTAATTCTCCAAAGATTATATATTCAGTCATGGTCGTTTTTCCAACTTCACTCAATTGACGCAGTTTTTTATTTATTTATCTACTCAATTGTGAGACCGGAAAATTAAAAGGAAAAAGAAATGAATGGATTCCATGAAATATACTTTGATATTCGAACGTTTCTGATAGTAACGAGGATTTCGGCTTTAGGAGTTATTTTCAATTTTTAACCGCAAAATTAGAGATTTTGCAGGATCACTTTGTTGCAAATCTAGGACTTACGGCAAATACCTCGCTGGTAGATGTTGCAGGAGGGACTGGTGATATTGCTTTTCGTGCTGTACGAGAAATACAGTCCAGGTACTATATTCCGTTTAGTAAAAATTCTCAAATATTGCCTTTTTTGTAATTCGAAAATCATAATTTGTGGCTAACAATTCTTTTCCTTTCCGAAATTTAAATGATTTTTTTTCGGGACTTTATGCTTTATTTTAATATTTCTAAATATATGTACTGTTACTGTGTACCATTTGATAGAAGGGACAGTGTAGTTTTAGATGCTTCATTGCATATTTCATTGCGTTGTGATATACATTAATATATTACTGGCCTTTCTATACCAATATTTTAACATATAAATGCCTTAAAAAGATTTTCTCTTATTTTTATTTTTCCTACAGCAGGCTGTAAACTGCAAGTTAGATCAATGTGCATGTCAAAAAGCGCTTGCTCGTTATTCTAGGAAAGGCACAGGTTCAGTAACTGTCTGTGACATCAATGAAAATATGCTCAGAGTTGGTCAACAGCGTGCAATAGATGATCCATCAGTTTTGAAAGGTTTATTATTGTCTTTTTGTAGGTGAGTGAGAATGCTGGATCTTTCTCTGGTTTGAATGTGAATTATAAATGGATTTACTTAAATAATCTAATAGCACCAGTCATTATCACTTATATATAATATCTTACTGTTAATGATTCGAGTTGTCTGATCATCATTAATTAATATACATACTTTTTTGGGTTGTTTTACTTTTCACAAACAGTCTTTCCTGTAGTATTTTCTTTCAAGAATATATAATCCACTTTAGCATTGTCATTGCTTTTTGTTATAGCTCCAACTTGTGAGTACTTGAGACCATGTCTTATAAAGCTTCTTGTTGACTTAACTATTTATGCTATCACTAGTTAAATTGCATTGATCGGAAATATTTGAAGTAATTCTCAGTAGCTCAGAAATGTTCAAAGCTGTGACATAGTAAAATTGTGCAGCTCGATTAAAATGGGTATGCGGAGATGCGGAAGCATTACCGTTTGATGAAAATTCATTCGATATCTATACGATAGCTTTTGGGATAAGGAATTGCACGAGCATTGATAAGGTATATCTGCAGATATATCGATTTTTATTGGAATTGTAAGCATAGATCACATGTTCATATAATGGCATGTTTAAATAAAGTAGACAAGCAGCAGTTAAATACTGATGGCCTGGAAACAAAAACACATTAACTAACTGATAAAATTTTATGCTCTGCAGCAAGATTTAAGCGATTGAAAATAATATTGGTAGTGTTAGCATACTCAATAATGTAATTTCAACAATATCTTCAGTAGTTTTTAGGTACTCAGGGAAGCATATCGAGTTCTTCGACCTGGAGGCAAATTTGCTTGTCTGGAATTTAGCCATATCAATCCACTGTTGAAGCAGTTCTACGATTTTTATAGTTTTCAAATTATTCCTATTATGGGACAAGTTATTGCTGGTGATTTTCATAGTTATCGCTATTTGGTAGAAAGCATACGAAAATTTCCGGATCAGGTAAGTTGTATATACTGCAAATACGAAATGTTAAACTGTTCGTGTTGCAAAATTTCTTTATCCATCATCAAGTGTCAGATTATGTGTTCAAACCATCCTACAGTGTTAACCATTCTAACTCCCAGAACTTAGTTTGTTTTTTTCATTAGTTTTATTCGAGGATATTTGCCTCTTTAGAAACCGAATAATTTTCAGGACAAATACAAACGAATGATTGAGGAGGCTGGTTTCAAAGATGCAAAGTATAGCAATCTTTCATGCGGGATTTGTGCCATTCACACCGGCGTAAAAGCTGCTAGCAGTCAATAGCAACTTTTAGCCATTTCTCTATCCCTCCTGTTCCACGGTTTATTTCTCGTGTGTATATTAGTGACATAAATAAAGAGTTTTCTAAATGTGACCAACTCTAATATTGCTCATATTTGTGCTCATGTTTGGTACTCTATATTTTACCAACTCTTTACTATTGTTTTCACTTGAATAAATTTTATTCGTTATTAGAATCTTAAAATTCAGCTTTTTGGCATCTGTTAATAGTAAATTTAAGAATTTAGCGGTGTTATTTAGCTGGTAGCTTACCGTTTCGATTTAACTAAATAGATCACTTCTAATTAGAAATATTTCTACATTCTTAGTGGAACATTGATTTTTTTTTTGATGCCAATTTCGGGAGGCATAATTTCTTTTATGTGAATTGGCACATATCAATGTTTCGATACTGTAGCAGAAGTGAGGAAGTGCCGCGCATGTTGGTCGCATGGTTGAATTGAGACGGTAAGATGACTGGATTGATGATCCAGCGGGGTCTGATGCTTGGGGTCGCGCCGATTCGGTCATTTTTCGCATCAACGTCTTTATTGACAAGGTATGGTTAACTTCGATGAACTTCATTTGTGATTTTAATTTTGTTTTAGATATATTTCCAGTGATATTGATGGAGAACAATTTTTAGATTACGAGCAGGAAACGGCAATGCCTTTTTGAAAGATATAGGCCGATTAACAGTTATTCAAACTGATGATGAACCTTATACTCCAGGCCAGGTAGGATTTGAAGTTTCACCCTTGCTAACGTCAGTTCTGACATGTATCAACTCATCGGTATGAATACAGGACTACTTCAGGCTGACTAGACTGTGAAATGCCAAATGTGGTCTGGTGTCTCATACTGTATTATCAAATAACAGTAACATTTTTGATACTAATTTTTGTTTGAGATTTTATTATACGATGTGCTTATGGCTAAAATTCATATGTTAAAAGACGTTTTTGCAGCTGTTTATTCATAAACTCTTTCCCTATAGAGGCATCGTTTTATGTTCCTTCCCATGTCCTGTTGAAGAAAAATTGCTTAGTACAAAGTAAGTTTTTTAACTTTCCGAACGTATATTTAATTATTTAGTTTATTCTTTCCATACTTTTTCATAATGCACTTCACCTGCTTTCATTGTTTTATTCTTCTCATCACTTTTGTGAATACATACAAATAATCATAATGGCCAACTTCTATCAAAATTGCACTTTATATGGATTTTAGTCAAATTTCAAATTATTATGGAATTCCTCGAAAATTATAACTTGTTCAAAATTTTTTGAATTCTCGTCAAAAAATTTTCAAAATCTGGCTTTTATTTTCAGTAATGATGATCCTGTAGTAATAACACACAGGTCATTGTTTTATCAAGTGCTTATTCACTGCGGTGACTGGAAAAATATGGTGTGTTAGAAACTTATTTAAATATTTGTTTAATGGATACTCATTTAAGTTAATTGTGTTAACTTTGAGTTAGTTATATTAACTTCCGTAATGACAAAACCTTTTTCTAAGTAGGATCAAAAGAAGCGAGAGATTTTGCAGTAACTTCTATTTTTTTTTAATCCTTATACATTCTGAAAAGTTGCGTCAAATTTTAACAATGGATGTTTTGCATTTTCAGAAAATCATAACTTTTCTCATCATTTTTTAGGACAGAGTTACATTCCAGGTACTGGAATATTTTCCATCCCAATATCCATGTTAATAGGTTGTGCCATACAATAGGAACATTTAGAGATCAGAGATTATTCTGGCCATCCTTTACTATTTTAGCTGCAGTATTCCGAATTTCAATGATCCTAACTTTAGGAAATAAGTCTAGCAATTCTTCGTTATTTTTGTATTTCAGCATTTCCCAGTAGACATTACTTCGTATTTGGAAGATGCAGGTACGATTCATGGTGAAAAAGTTTTGACTGTTGTGTTTGGGATGGATTGTGTTCCTCATGATGAAATAGTACCATACAGAACACATATCTCACGGCCCATCGTTCATAACCTGTTCGCCGGTCTGTTCGAATGTACAACAGTAGAAGATAACGGTAATGGGTTACTTCTTGCATTGCTCTACTACTAATACTACTTTTAATTTAGAATATCAGTACATTTATACTGTATTTCCATTATTTTTCAGAGTTCATATTTAGCATACGAAAAGAACCAAGTTTTCTGATAGGTCAACATTCGAATTGTATTTTGAACCAACTCAAACCCCACTTCGCTTATCGCGAAACAACAGATGGGATACGGGTAAATGTGCTTTCGATATTTCTTCTAATTAGATTGAGTTTTTGTGCAGTTCAAATCTGGATTTTTCGTAGATTTCTGGCAAGATGAATAGTTTCATTTGTGCTATTTCTAATTGCCACTGGACGCTGCATGATATCTGTATGTTGCAAATACTACTAGTTTAAATTGCGATATTTTTCGTTGCTTAGCAGAAATTCTTTTCAGGTGACTGTGATAACATTTTACCTCGGGCTGAATACAGTTAGTGGGCAACAAAAACACTGGGTTTGTTTCTTTGGCTGCTAATTATCGTAAAAAGGAATAAAAATCGAGCGTTTTAAATCAGGAAAGCTTTTAAAGTAAATTTCATTCGCATAGGAAGAGTGAATTGGTTTTCGATTAAGATTATTGAATGGAATTGTTGAATTTTAAGCAAGTTCCGAGAAAATTAGTAAATTGAGTTTTGATTTTGTTTTTGCGCGTTATGTGTATTATTTCTCTTTTCATATTGTACTTAACAATCCACTGATTTATGCCTACAATCTTATACGTAACAATTCACGCCAGTGATTTCAGTGGCGTTATGTAATACGTCTGGAAAACTTGAAACCTTGTCATATAATTATTCGTTCGAGGGAAATGAAAGTTTATAGCTTAAGTAATATGCAGCAACAGAAAATACCAAGCGTTGCTGGAGGGGTATGTCTGTTCCTTATTATTGCTGTAGTATTTTTCATAGACAGCTTCATAAACAACTTCAATAATGAAAGTGATATCTGTTCTTGAAAGTCGATCTGTCCAGATATCGGTCCAATTTAACAGTCAGACGAAAGATCATTTAAGATGTGGTAAGCATGACATTGTAAGTTTTCGAGCAGTCTTCAAGTAAAAAAAAATGCTTAGGTTTTATAAATGCCTAAATTGAAATTTGGTACTTTTTTTCTCATCAGAACCCTCGATTGACACCAGAAGAGCCGGCATTTCAATACAGTGGTATGGTTGGTGTGGTAGTGGACAAAGGGTCATATGCATGGTTCGTTGCTGTATTACCCATTTTTGTTGCTGGTTAAGTGAAGTAATTTGTGAGTGATGGTTGCTGTGGTCAGTAACTAATTAAGTCGAAGACAACAAGTGAAATCTGTTTGCTAATTAAGCTAAATGCTTCGATTTAGGGTAGAGAAGAGAAGAGCAAACTCGAATGAAACAAGATGGAGAATATTCACATAAGAACAAATAATAATAATATGTTGAGTGATTCAGTTGCTAGCAAAATAGCGTTATATAAAGTTGAAGTCGTGTTTCAGGGGGAATTTCACTATGGAACGAGAGGAAGATCGAACATCATTCCTTGTCAAAGTACCCACGTTTAGGTTAGAATGTGATTCCAATCCAACACCGGAGAAAACTGAACAGTTGAGTTAACACTGCGGTTAATGGGTGACCATATTTTATGATGTATAGCGGTATTTCTCATATTTTTAGGTAGTAATTTTATTAAATTTCTTCAATTTTTTAGTTGGACGAATTGTGTGATTTTATTTTATGCTGTCACTTCTTCACTCTTCTCGTTTTTTGTGTTCTTAATTTTCAATAAAATATTACGGGAAATTAAGATGCTAGTGTTTAATACTATCTTTACTTTTAGTATCTACGCTGAATTTTGGGAGGGTTATCGGGAGGATCAGTGGTTCGTGTTCTATCCTGTTAAACTTCGTGTGGAATTTTTTCTTCCCAAGTATCGGTAATCGTACTGTTGGTTTCTTATCCGGAATTTCCTACTTTGAAAAGACAGCAGCATTATCTAAGGAGGGTTCTGTTCTTACAATAATATATGAACCTAGTGAGGCATGCTGGGAAAATTCGATTTTTACTGCAGGTTTTTGCACTTGGTTTGACCACTTCAAGGAGAATTTCATGCAGCTTGTCATTGTTAGTATTGTAAAAACCACTGGGACATATTAAGATGATAATAAACGTAAATATGGAGAAGTATAGCAGAAAGGAGCAGAAATGTTCAGGAAAGAAACATGGTAAGGTAAGAGAATGCTATAATAATACACGCAAATTTCCAATTGAGCAGAACAAAAAAGATAATTACATCGTCGATTCCATATGCGAAAAAAGAATTGCTCTATTCGATGACTTCTAATTTATGCCATCGTTCGAACTCATAACCTGGATTTTGAATACAATTATTCCATTGCTGCTGACGCTCACCCTTCGCTGATGTGGACAACAGGATACTTCCTGAAAACGTGAAAATATGAAAATGCTAACTGTGACAGTTTAATTTGTATGGAAAATCGATATTATAGACGACTACGTATGTTGTTTAATATCCAATTAGGAATTAGTTTTACGTTAGATATGAATCCGATCAAATTACAATTAAGTGCTAACTAATGCTTAACCTAATGAATCACACTTAACTTCTAGTTGAAGAGTTTGAGTAATTAATGCTGTCTTGAGTTTTTCTCGTATTTTACAGTCCTTAAATAATAGAAGATTTAGTATTATTTTATTTGCAACTTTTTAATTGAAGTGATAATCTCCTTAATATCTATCTATATACATTATACAACAATGAGAAGATAGTTTCTCTCTTTCGGTGTATCTCTCTCTAATTTGAGCATGGTTCCATAAACCTTAGAACAGTTTTATTTGCATTCTAAATAAGCTACTGTATGATGGTATTGGGTCCAAACGAATGAAGGGATACAATAAACAATGCAATAGAATTGAATAGGAAAAAAATACATTAAATATATATATATATATATATATATATATTTGAGTTAATTTAAAAATTAAAAATAAATTGCCACCAAACAAAAGATTGAGATGTTCGTTGTCTAGAGAATGAAATGCAGTTTTCTAGGCCTATCTATATGAAATTCTTATTACCAATTATAACGCAAACATTACTATTGTCTGT
This sequence comes from Loa loa, assembly GCF_000183805.2. NCBI lineage: Eukaryota > Metazoa > Nematoda > Chromadorea > Rhabditida > Onchocercidae > Loa > Loa loa. Next base: position 788,830 of record NW_018108184.1, on the reverse strand, counting down.
TATCAATGACAGTATAGCTAATGTTAGCGTTTGAAAAAGAGATATTTGAAATTTAGAAAGAACTTATTTACCAATATAATCATCATGCATCCCAACATCTTTATCGAAAACATCAACTTGAAGTGTCTTCTTTGGTAAATCTTTGAAAGGTATGACAAATGTTAATGTCTGAAAAAAAAACTTTTTTTGAAATGAAATGAAGATTTTGCTGTTGATAAATTAAAAATACAATAATTATTTGAGAACAAATTGGTAACTGCGTGAAGAACCACATGTAATACTTAGCTTTACTATCGAAAGGTTGCGAAATTTTATTGTAAAATTGAAATTCAAGTCATGTAAATGACATATTGATGATAAGGAAGAGTAAAGAATGAATGCTTGGAATGATAAGTTGATTTTGATTGCATGACATAACTGGCCTCATTAAATTCCGGATTCAATGTCCGTTTTTTGGTTGACGTCTTTTGCCTATGAGCTTTATTGGTAAGAGGAAGTAATGAGCTGAAAAAGAAAACGAAACCAAATCTTTTAAATATACTTGAATTGTACAATAAGAGAAATAATTCGAATAAAATGAAAAGTTGAAATTTAAATATAAATAATCGGAAAGCTTCAAATTGACATTAGATAAACTTTTAGAAGTTTAGAAAGAAGAAAGATCACGAGTAGATTAGGAACAGCATATATGTATATAAGATGAGAATGTCGGGTCTTAATATTTGGTGATTTGAAAAAAGCATCGTAATTTAAAATTTAAAATTGAAAAATCAGCATCATTAAAAATCGATGGATCATTAAATTAATGTAAATATAAGTAAGTAAAAATTGACACTTACACTTTCACGTATGGATCCGAAAATCCAGTTTTATCCATGCCTAGAAGCTCTACGCAACGTCTGATTGTAACGTACAATGAACCTTGTTGTACGTTATACAACAAGCTTAAGCAGATTTTTCCACGTTCAATGTTAAGATCCACGTCCTTTGCCTGATTTAAGTTTATTAAAAATTAAATCAGTCTTGGGAAAAAAATTTGTTAGTACTTGAAGAATTCCAATTTTCCACTATTCCAATTTACAAAATTTTAAAATTGAAATTTCTAATATTGAAACAAAATTTTACTTCCGGAATAGCATGTTCATGTTCCAGGCATAAGCTGTAAAATGTTTCTTCTTCATTTTTCAGATTCTTGAGTGGAACACGGACTTCTCCTAAGAAGTCCGAACCTATCCGATCACGATCAAGTACCAATAATCGTAGTGATTTCTTTAATTGATCTTCATCAGTAATACCATAATATGTGAATTCCTCGTTCCATACTGGATTCAATGTTTTTTCGATCGTTTTACTAACCATTTTAGTCGCCTAAATGATAATTTTTCATGATTGAAATTTACAAAAATTTAATTTTCGTTAAGCATTGCTAGTTCTATAAGCGATAGATATTAAGATAATTAGCATAATACAGTGATTGGATTATAAACTAAAATGATTTCAAAGAATTATTACTTTGGAAGCTCCAGGAATCAAATATAATTTCACATAAGGATCGGAAAACCCGTTTTTATCCATTGCAAGAAGATTCTGAAAAATTAAATTAGGCCAGACATCGTACATTGCAATCTAAAACAATATTTTAATTTGAACTTAATTCCATTTCATGCCAATGGTTATTGTTGAAATTTATATGAGTATGCATACTTTAGCACCGGTAAGCCGAACACAGAGTTTCATTTGTTGCGCAGAATACCGAAGCGTAAATTGAATTGATCCACGTATATCTAAAAGATGACTTGAGATTTTTTAGTTCGGAAGTTTATTTCAAATTTAAAATTTAAATTCTGGATCATCTTGCATTTGTTTACTCCTCATTGCAGCATTCTCTGATCACTGATGATATAATAAATTTGCATGTATCATATATGGATCTAACTTGTAGCTAATTTAAAAATTGAGTGCCATGATTAATTAATTAATTAACGCAATACATTCTGATCTACTAGCCTTTTTCTTTGTTTCTTAAAGCTTTATTTACATCGTATTGATTGAACCATTAATTTTCGGAAATAAATTTGCACTTATCAAATGACAAAACTTTTTAAAATTAGAATTCCGAAATTTCCTATATCAGCTTTTTAAAATTCTGTTAGTAGCAAAACAGAAATAATTAAATATATTTTTAACATTTATATCTTACGATGGATAAAGAAATATGCGAAATATTTTTATTGATAAATTCATTTCTATTAGTTCAGAATTAAAGGAATTGTTTATTTAAAATGATATACGTTTTAGAAGCAATTTTTAATTAAAAAAAAAGGAAAGAGATTTTTTGAAAAAGAAAGATTTTAATAGTTTCTAAACGTAATATCTTCTCAACTATAGTAGTGCATAGTGATATGAATGTTAATGATAAGAATGATAGGTATATAAACAGAATGAGGGAAAGCAATGAAACGGTAAGTAACATTCACCAGTATCAGAATTCTGCAAACTAATGATATCATTGCCGGAAATAGCATGGCGTACTGCCTGACACCTTAGAATCGGTTCAGTAGCAACTGAACACTGCAAGCAAATCGCTGATCGGGTGGTTGACAGTCCTTTGATCGGTAAATGCATTGCCATTCCTGATTTATGTTGCCACATTTGTACCTCTTAAATTAAAAAAGGATAAGATTAGAACAAAATTAACTGTTATAATGTCTATTTCTTGATATCATTATTATCTTCATGTTTCCTGAAATTATTTCTAACTAGATGACTACACATAAGAACTTTTAACTTTTCAGATCTTTAACAAGTTGAAAAAAAGTAAAAATTTTTTTTCTTTTAAATGGCGCAAAGTGCATAGACGAGATTTGCCATAAAAATCATACGGTTTTATGCAACACATAAAGAAATAAAATAAAGGAAAAACTTACTTTTACGATCCAAAGCAAGCTTGCCAAAAGGTGTTATTTCCTTCTAAACATGAAGAAAAATTAAATGTATTAATACCTTCCAATCATATGTTATTGTTTTTAATGACATTTACGCCAATTACTTTGTTTGACAGACATTCGGATTAATTAATTTGAACACAATAATGATGACCGAATTGGCCCATTGCATAATTTAGTCAAAAAATTACGTTTTTTAAAATGCGTGACAGTCGATAGGGCTTTATAAAGTTGAAGAAATTTTTGATGCTAACTCTAATATTACCTTCAAAATTTAAATTCTAAAGTGCGAACAGAAAATCTATTCAGAAGATTGAAGTTTTTTAAAAAAATTGTAAAAAACCGATATTCGAAATATTAACCGTTTTATTTTCTTTTAGATTTGCTGAAAGATTTTCAAGAGATATGACAGATTTTTGAGCCGATGAAGTAGATGATGCGGAACTGGTAGCACTTTCCAGATTCGGGACTTGTTGTTTCGGCAATTCTGCCATTATCGTCGTTCCAGCTGGACTTGATGAGAATGCCAAAGACCGATCCTCTTGACTATATTGTGATCCCATCGGTAATGATTCATTGGTGGACATTATTAAAGGAAATATTTTTCTCAGTTGATTTTCCAATAGAATTTCTTTACTTCCGGAAGCTTTTTTCGAACTTTTATTTGTTTGTTGTGCAGAAAAGAGGCATTTTTCGTCATCTATTTGTGATGGAATTTCCTGATCCAAAATGGAATGCATTTCGGATGATGGCCATATTTTCTGGATTCCAGATGATGACGAGGAAATTTGAGAACAATTTGAATATTTGATATATTTGCAACTTTCATCATGTTCGATCATCGTTGTAATCGGATTCATGGCATCAGCTGAAGCGGGAATTTTTGATACTCGCACTGAATGATCACTTGGTACAACTGAAATGAGACCTAATTTTTTGGGGATCTCAGTTGCCAAAAACTATATAATCGTTTAGAACCGAATGATCGGTCCGACTTCTTCCAGTAAACAACAATTTCAGAACTTTCCATCCTTCCGAACAATATTCATAAAGTCGGATTAACTCTAATAGATTATCTCCGAATATTTGTGATATCCCTCTTCACATTATCCTAGCACTGTTACTTGATTAGGAAATTATTAATCAGTTAGCACTGATACCTCCAGAATCGATGGATTCTGATGCTAGAATTGATGACTGATTCTGCGATAAATCATCACCATATGATGAAGGTGAATGCCTTGGTGATGTTGATGGCGTTACATGATGTGATTCATTTCCCTCTTCAAATTAATCAAGATATACCAGAAATCAATCTACACTATTAAAGATGCATTAACCGTCAATGGTTTAGAGGGAAACTTCCGGAATTAATAGTTCTAAAGTAAATAATCCATCAGTTTCAGGATTGAAATTCAAAAGTAAAATTGGTAGCCAAGGAAGATACGTTATAAATTGTTGCTAAAAAAGATGAAATTATGAACAAACCAAAAAGTGGAATTTCTATGCTCATGAAGAGCTAAAGTCAACACATTTTTTTTAATTTTTTAATTTTCAAACTTGTTGGAATAAAAACGGTAAATCAAAATTCTTAAAAATAAATTTGTTATTGCTATTGAAAAAAAAGAACGTAGCATTACTGCACCAATATCAGTAATTCGATTTCGACTTCCAACTGTAAACCTATGAAGAAGGGGTGTTACATCCTGTCCTTCTTTCCGTTTTTGGATTCGGATATGCCGGTTTGATGTAATGGTTGGCGCTCCTCGAAGATTTTCTTCCAAAAATACTTCCGTTTCTTCAGATGCTGAATTATCGGTATTTTCATCTTCTGAACCATAACCATTACTCAACGATAGACGTACTTTTTGATGTAACCAAGATGGATTTATCCGATTACGGTGGGATATTGTGGAGCTGTAACGATATAGCGTAAAACGACATATCAATCAATTTTTCGCAAAAATTTGATTTGTCAACTTTGATGGATATAGTATCATTCAAATTGAATAGGATAAGCAAGTGTACGGCAATAATATCGATATATTAAACAAGTGACATTAAAATGATTTATGTATTTATTGTCCTAAATTACTTTTTAAATCTCAAAAACCGAAAAATTTAATCACGGAATTAAATTTCAAAAAAATTAAAAAAGATGCTAATTAACTATTAACCTGTATTGCTCCTTCCGCGATGTTTCTGGTTTCCTATAATGTTGCCAGGAAGTTTTCGGATAACACGATAATGGTGAATGTAGTTCCGGATCTTCAACTGGTTTTATATATTCTGGTACTTCTTTGTAAAACCATGCACCAGATTTTTTCCACATCTTAAATAGAAAAAGAAAAAGAAATTTTCAATTAATTAACTATCTGTTACCAATGTAAAACTTACTGAATTATTGGCAAAAATTCTACACCAAAACAAATACTTCTACTTTTCTTAAATTTCAAATATTTTATTCAAAAAATATATGCGAAAAAAAAGAGGAAATAATTAATTGACTTTAAATTTTTGTTGAAATTAAAGGTGAATTTGAAAGGGAAAAAACTAAAGGTACCAAATAAAAGAAAGCATTAACCAATAAGAGATAGCAAATAGC